>NW_028245184.1:0-102743 GCF_964263255.1 Lissotriton vulgaris | reverse complement strand
GAACAAAGAGATAACACCCCCCCATTACGTCATGCTTCAGAAATGTGGAAAATGGTCCGTTTTCAAATGTTTTATTTTTGAACGTCAGTTCACATTTGTAGGTGGATCATCAGTGTTAGAGCTAAAATTAGCATGTTTAAAGTGATTTTCATGCTTCCAGGGGCCCAAAACACAAGATTTATGGAATGGTTAAAAGTGCATGAAAATGGCCAATTTACTCACTCTGAGTTCTCAAAAAGGGTTTCTTCACCCCGGGAAGTTAATTAAATACCATTTGGAGGCATTTAATGTTCGAGCAAAAACGGCTGATTTTCGACAAAAGAGATAACACCCCCCCATTACGTCATGCTTCAGAAATGTGGAAAATGGTCCGTTTTCAAATGTTTTATTTTGAACGTCAGTTCACATTTGTAGGTGGATCATCAGTGTTAGAGCTAAAATTAGCATGTTTAAAGTGATTTTCATGCTTCCAGGGGCTCGGGAAGTTAATTAAATACCATTTGGAGGCATTTAATGTTCGAGCAAAAACGGCTGATTTTCGACAAAAGAGATAACACCCCCCATTACGTCATGCTTCAGAAATGTGGAAAATGGTCCGTTTTCAAATGTTTTATTTTTGAACGTCAGTTCACATTTGTAGGTGGATCATCAGTGTTAGAGCTAAAATTAGCATGTTTAAAGTGATTTTCATGCTTCCAGGGGCTCGGGAAGTTAATTAAATACCATTTGGAGGCATTTAATGTTCGAGCAAAAACGGCTGATTTTCGACAAAAGAGATAACACCCCCCCATTACGTCATGCTTCAGAAATGTGGAAAATGGCCCGTTTTCAAATGTTTTATTTTTGAACGTCAGTTCACATTTGTAGGTGGATCATCAGTGTTAGAGCTAAAATTAGCATGTTTAAAGTGATTTTCATGCTTCCAGGGGCCCAAAACACAAGATTTATGGAATGGTTAAAAGTGCATGAAAATGGCCAATTTACTCACTCTGAGTTCTCAAAAAGGGTTTCTTCACCCCGGGAAGTTAATTAAATACCATTTGGAGGCATTTAATGTTCGAGCAAAAACGGCTGATTTTCGACAAAAGAGATAACACCCCCCCATTACGTCATGCTTCAGAAATGTGGAAAATGGTCCGTTTTCAAATGTTTTATTTTTGAACGTCAGTTCACATTTGTAGGTGGATCATCAGTGTTAGAGCTAAAATTAGCATGTTTAAAGTGATTTTCATGCTTCCAGGGGCCCAAAACACAAGATTTATGGAATGGTTAAAAGTGCATGAAAATGGCCAATTTACTCACTCTGAGTTCTCAAAAAGGGTTTCTTCACCCCGGGAAGTTAATTAAATACCATTTGGAGGCATTTAATGTTCGAGCAAAAACGGCTGATTTTCGACAAAAGAGATAACACCCCCCCATTACGTCATGCTTCAGAAATGTGGAAAATGGTCCGTTTTCAAATGTTTTATTTTTGAACATCAGTTCACATTTGTAGGTGGATCATCAGTGTTAGAGCTAAAATTAGCATGTTTAAAGTGATTTTCATGCTTCCAGGGGCTCGGGAAGTTAATTAAATACCATTTGGAGGCATTTAATGTTCGAGCAAAAACGGCTGATTTTCGACAAAAGAGATAACACCCCCCCATTACGTCATGCTTCAGAAATGTGGAAAATGGTCCGTTTTCAAATGTTTTATTTTTGAACGTCAGTTCACATTTGTAGGTGGATCATCAGTGTTAGAGCTAAAATTAGCATGTTTAAAGTGATTTTCATGCTTCCAGGGGCCCAAAACACAAGATTTATGGAATGGTTAAAAGTGCATGAAAATGGCCAATTTACTCACTCTGAGTTCTCAAAAAGGGTTTCTTCACCCCGGGAAGTTAATTAAATACCATTTGGAGGCATTTAATGTTCGAGCAAAAACGGCTGATTTTCGACAAAAGAGATAACACCCCCCATTACGTCATGCTTCAGAAATGTGGAAAATGGTCCGTTTTCAAATGTTTTATTTTTGAACGTCAGTTCACATTTGTAGGTGGATCATTAGTGTTAGAGCTAAAATTAGCATGTTTAAAGTGATTTTCATGCTTCCAGGGGCTCGGGAAGTTAATTAAATACCATTTGGAGGCATTTAATGTTCGAGCAAAAACGGCTGATTTTCGACAAAAGAGATAACACCCCCCATTACGTCATGCTTCAGAAATGTGGAAAATGGTCCGTTTTCAAATGTTTTATTTTTGAACGTCAGTTCACATTTGTAGGTGGATCATCAGTGTTAGAGCTAAAATTAGCATGTTTAAAGTGATTTTCATGCTTCCAGGGGCTCGGGAAGTTAATTAAATACCATTTGGAGGCATTTAATGTTCGAGCAAAAACGGCTGATTTTCGACAAAAGAGATAACACCCCCCCATTACGTCATGCTTCAGAAATGTGGAAAATGGTCCGTTTTCAAATGTTTTATTTTTGAACGTCAGTTCACATTTGTAGGTGGATCATCAGTGTTAGAGCTAAAATTAGCATGTTTAAAGTGATTTTCATGCTTCCAGGGGCCCAAAACACAAGATTTATGGAATGGTTAAAAGTGCATGAAAATGGCCAATTTACTCACTCTGAGTTCTCAAAAAGGGTTTCTTCACCCCGGGAAGTTAATTAAATACCATTTGGAGGCATTTAATGTTCGAGCAAAAACGGCTGATTTTCGACAAAAGAGATAACACCCCCCCATTACGTCATGCTTCAGAAATGTGGAAAATGGTCCGTTTTCAAATGTTTTATTTTTGAACGTCAGTTCACATTTGTAGGTGGATCATCAGTGTTAGAGCTAAAATTAGCATGTTTAAAGTGATTTTCATGCTTCCAGGGGCTCGGGAAGTTAATTAAATACCATTTGGAGGCATTTAATGTTCAAGCAAAAACGGCTGATTTTCGACAAAAGAGATAACACCCCCCCATTACGTCATGCTTCAGAAATGTGGAAAATGGTCCGTTTTCAAATGTTTTATTTTTGAACGTCAGTTCACATTTGTAGGTGGATCATCAGTGTTAGAGCTAAAATTAGCATGTTTAAAGTGATTTTCATGCTTCCAGGGGCTCGGGAAGTTAATTAAATACCATTTGGAGGCATTTAATGTTCGAGCAAAAACGGCTGATTTTCGACAAAAGAGATAACACCCCCCCATTACGTCATGCTTCAGAAATGTGGAAAATGGTCCGTTTTCAAATGTTTTATTTTTGAACGTCAGTTCACATTTGTAGGTGGATCATCAGTGTTAGAGCTAAAATTAGCATGTTTAAAGTGATTTTCATGCTTCCAGGGGCCCAAAACACAAGATTTATGGAATGGTTAAAAGTGCATGAAAATGGCCAATTTACTCACTCTGAGTTCTCAAAAAGGGTTTCTTCACCCCGGGAAGTTAATTAAATACCATTTGGAGGCATTTAATGTTCGAGCAAAAACGGCTGATTTTCGACAAAAGAGATAACACCCCCCCATTACGTCATGCTTCAGAAATGTGGAAAATGGTCCGTTTTCAAATGTTTTATTTTTGAACGTCAGTTCACATTTGTAGGTGGATCATCAGTGTTAGAGCTAAAATTAGCATGTTTAAAGTGATTTTCATGCTTCCAGGGGCTCGGGAAGTTAATTAAATACCATTTGGAGGCATTTAATGTTCGAGCAAAAACGGCTGATTTTCGACAAAAGAGATAACACCCCCCCATTACGTCATGCTTCAGAAATGTGGAAAATGGTCCGTTTTCAAATGTTTTATTTTTGAACGTCAGTTCACATTTGTAGGTGGATCATCAGTGTTAGAGCTAAAATTAGCATGTTTAAAGTGATTTTCATGCTTCCAGGGGCCCAAAACACAAGATTTATGGAATGGTTAAAAGTGCATGAAAATGGCCAATTTACTCACTCTGAGTTCTCAAAAAGGGTTTCTTCACCCCGGGAAGTTAATTAAATACCATTTGGAGGCATTTAATGTTCGAGCAAAAACGGCTGATTTTCGACAAAAGAGATAACACCCCCCCATTACGTCATGCTTCAGAAATGTGGAAAATGGTCCGTTTTCAAATGTTTTATTTTTGAACGTCAGTTCACATTTGTAGGTGGATCATCAGTGTTAGAGCTAAAATTAGCATGTTTAAAGTGATTTTCATGCTTCCAGGGGCTCGGGAAGTTAATTAAATACCATTTGGAGGCATTTAATGTTCGAGCAAAAACGGCTGATTTTCGACAAAAGAGATAACACCCCCCCATTACGTCATGCTTCAGAAATGTGGAAAATGGTCCGTTTTCAAATGTTTTATTTTTGAACGTCAGTTCACATTTGTAGGTGGATCATCAGTGTTAGAGCTAAAATTAGCATGTTTAAAGTGATTTTCATGCTTCCAGGGGCCCAAAACACAAGATTTATGGAATGGTTAAAAGTGCATGAAAATGGCCAATTTACTCACTCTGAGTTCTCAAAAAGGGTTTCTTCACCCCGGGAAGTTAATTAAATACCATTTGGAGGCATTTAATGTTCGAGCAAAAACGGCTGATTTTCGACAAAAGAGATAACACCCCCCCATTACGTCATGCTTCAGAAATGTGGAAAATGGTCCGTTTTCAAATGTTTTATTTTTGAACGTCAGTTCACATTTGTAGGTGGATCATCAGTGTTAGAGCTAAAATTAGCATGTTTAAAGTGATTTTCATGCTTCCAGGGGCCCAAAACACAAGATTTATGGAATGGTTAAAAGTGCATGAAAATGGCCAATTTACTCACTCTGAGTTCTCAAAAGGGGTTTCTTCACCCCGGGAAGTTAATTAAATACCATTTGGAGGCATTTAATGTTCGAGCAAAAACGGCTGATTTTCGACAAAAGAGATAACACCCCCCCATTACGTCATGCTTCAGAAATGTGGAAAATGGTCCGTTTTCAAATGTTTTATTTTTGAACGTCAGTTCACATTTGTAGGTGGATCATCAGTGTTAGAGCTAAAATTAGCATGTTTAAAGTGATTTTCATGCTTCCAGGGGCTCGGGAAGTTAATTAAATACCATTTGGAGGCATTTAATGTTCGAGCAAAAACGGCTGATTTTCGACAAAAGAGATAACACCCCCCCATTACGTCATGCTTCAGAAATGTGGAAAATGGTCCGTTTTCAAATGTTTTATTTTTGAACGTCAGTTCACATTTGTAGGTGGATCATCAGTGTTAGAGCTAAAATTAGCATGTTTAAAGTGATTTTCATGTTTCCAGGGGCCCAAAACACAAGATTTATGGAATGGTTAAAAGTGCATGAAAATGGCCAATTTACTCACTCTGAGTTCTCAAAAAGGGTTTCTTCACCCCGGGAAGTTAATTAAATACCATTTGGAGGCATTTAATGTTCGAGCAAAAACGGCTGATTTTCGACAAAAGAGATAACACCCCCCCATTACGTCATGCTTCAGAAATGTGGAAAATGGTCCGTTTTCAAATGTTTTATTTTTGAACGTCAGTTCACATTTGTAGGTGGATCATCAGTGTTAGAGCTAAAATTAGCATGTTTAAAGTGATTTTCATGCTTCCAGGGGCCCAAAACACAAGATTTATGGAATGGTTAAAAGTGCATGAAAATGGCCAATTTACTCACTCTGAGTTCTCAAAAAGGGTTTCTTCACCCCGGGAAGTTAATTAAATACCATTTGGAGGCATTTAATGTTCGAGCAAAAACGGCTGATTTTCGACAAAAGAGATAACACCCCCCCATTACGTCATGCTTCAGAAATGTGGAAAATGGTCCGTTTTCAAATGTTTTATTTTTGAACGTCAGTTCACATTTGTAGGTGGATCATCAGTGTTAGAGCTAAAATTAGCATGTTTAAAGTGATTTTCATGCTTCCAGGGGCTCGGGAAGTTAATTAAATACCATTTGGAGGCATTTAATGTTCGAGCAAAAACGGCTGATTTTCGACAAAAGAGATAACACCCCCCCATTACGTCATGCTTCAGAAATGTGGAAAATGGTCCGTTTTCAAATGTTTTATTTTTGAACGTCAGTTCACATTTGTAGGTGGATCATCAGTGTTAGAGCTAAAATTAGCATGTTTAAAGTGATTTTCATGCTTCCAGGGGCTCGGGAAGTTAATTAAATACCATTTGGAGGCATTTAATGTTCGAGCAAAAACGGCTGATTTTCGACAAAAGAGATAACACCCCCCCATTACGTCATGCTTCAGAAATGTGGAAAATGGTCCGTTTTCAAATGTTTTATTTTTGAACGTCAGTTCACATTTGTAGGTGGATCATCAGTGTTAGAGCTAAAATTAGCATGTTTAAAGTGATTTTCATGCTTCCAGGGGCTCGGGAAGTTAATTAAATACCATTTGGAGGCATTTAATGTTCGAGCAAAAACGGCTGATTTTCGACAAAAGAGATAACACCCCCCCCATTACGTCATGCTTCAGAAATGTGGAAAATGGTCCGTTTTCAAATGTTTTATTTTTGAACGTCAGTTCACATTTGTAGGTGGATCATCAGTGTTAGAGCTAAAATTAGCATGTTTAAAGTGATTTTCATGCTTCCAGGGGCCCAAAACACAAGATTTATGGAATGGTTAAAAGTGCATGAAAATGGCCAATTTACTCACTCTGAGTTCTCAAAAAGGGTTTCTTCACCCCGGGAAGTTAATTAAATACCATTTGGAGGCATTTAATGTTCGAGCAAAAACGGCTGATTTTCGACAAAAGAGATATTACCCCCCCATTACGTCATGCTTCAGAAATGTGGAAAATGGTCCGTTTTCAAATGTTTTATTTTTGAACGTCAGTTCACATTTGTAGGTGGATCATCAGTGTTAGAGCTAAAATTAGCATGTTTAAAGTGATTTTCATGCTTCCAGGGGCCCAAAACACAAGATTTATGGAATGGTTAAAAGTGCATGAAAATGGCCAATTTACTCACTCTGAGTTCTCAAAAAGGGTTTCTTCACCCCGGGAAGTTAATTAAATACCATTTGGAGGCATTTAATGTTCGAGCAAAAACGGCTGATTTTCGACAAAAGAGATAACACCCCCCCATTACGTCATGCTTCAGAAATGTGGAAAATGGTCCGTTTTCAAATGTTTTATTTTTGAACGTCAGTTCACATTTGTAGGTGGATCATCAGTGTTAGAGCTAAAATTAGCATGTTTAAAGTGATTTTCATGCTTCCAGGGGCTCGGGAAGTTAATTAAATACCATTTGGAGGCATTTAATGTTCGAGCAAAAACGGCTGATTTTCGACAAAAGAGATAACACCCCCCCATTACGTCATGCTTCAGAAATGTGGAAAATGGTCCGTTTTCAAATGTTTTAATTTTTGAACGTCAGTTCACATTTGTAGGTGGATCATCAGTGTTAGAGCTAAAATTAGCATGTTTAAAGCGATTTTCATGCTTCCAGGGGCCCAAAACACAAGATTTATGGAATGGTTAAAAGTGCATGAAAATGGCCAATTTACTCACTCTGAGTTCTCAAAAAGGGTTTCTTCACCCCGGGAAGTTAATTAAATACCATTTGGAGGCATTTAATGTTCGAGCAAAAACGGCTGATTTTCGACAAAAGAGATAACACCCCCCCATTACGTCATGCTTCAGAAATGTGGAAAATGGTCCGTTTTCAAATGTTTTATTTTTGAACGTCAGTTCACATTTGTAGGTGGATCATCAGTGTTAGAGCTAAAATTAGCATGTTTAAAGTGATTTTCATGCTTCCAGGGGCCCAAAACACAAGATTTATGGAATGGTTAAAAGTGCATGAAAATGGCCAATTTACTCACTCTGAGTTCTCAAAAAGGGTTTCTTCACCCCGGGAAGTTAATTAAATACCATTTGGAGGCATTTAATGTTCGAGCAAAAACGGCTGATTTTCGACAAAAGAGATAACACCCCCCCATTACGTCATGCTTCAGAAATGTGGAAAATGGTCCGTTTTCAAATGTTTTATTTTTGAACGTCAGTTCACATTTGTAGGTGGATCATCAGTGTTAGAGCTAAAATTAGCATGTTTAAAGTGATTTTCATGCTTCCAGGGGCCCAAAACACAAGATTTATGGAATGGTTAAAAGTGCATGAAAATGGCCAATTTACTCACTCTGAGTTCTCAAAAAGGGTTTCTTCACCCCGGGAAGTTAATTAAATACCATTTGGAGGCATTTAATGTTCGAGCAAAAACGGCTGATTTTCGACAAAAGAGATAACACCCCCCCATTACGTCATGCTTCAGAAATGTGGAAAATGGTCCGTTTTCAAATGTTTTATTTTTGAACGTCAGTTCACATTTGTAGGTGGATCATCAGTGTTAGAGCTAAAATTAGCATGTTTAAAGTGATTTTCATGCTTCCAGGGGCTCGGGAAGTTAATTAAATACCATTTGGAGGCATTTAATGTTCGAGCAAAAACGGCAGATTTTCGACAAAAGAGATAACACCCCCCCATTACGTCATGCTTCAGAAATGTGGAAAATGGTCCGTTTTCAAATGTTTTATTTTTGAACGTCAGTTCACATTTGTAGGTGGATCATCAGTGTTAGAGCTAAAATTAGCATGTTTAAAGTGATTTTCATGTTTCCAGGGGCCCAAAACACAAGATTTATGGAATGGTTAAAAGTGCATGAAAATGGCCAATTTACTCACTCTGAGTTCTCAAAAAGGGTTTCTTCACCCCGGGAAGTTAATTAAATACCATTTGGAGGCATTTAATGTTCGAGCAAAAACGGCTGATTTTCGACAAAAGAGATAACACCCCCCCATTACGTCATGCTTCAGAAATGTGGAAAATGGTCCGTTTTCAAATGTTTTATTTTTGAACGTCAGTTCACATTTGTAGGTGGATCATCAGTGTTAGAGCTAAAATTAGCATGTTTAAAGTGATTTTCATGCTTCCAGGGGCCCAAAACACAAGATTTATGGAATGGTTAAAAGTGCATGAAAATGGCCAATTTACTCACTCTGAGTTCTCAAAAAGGGTTTCTTCACCCCGGGAAGTTAATTAAATACCATTTGGAGGCATTTAATGTTCGAGCAAAAACGGCTGATTTTCGACAAAAGAGATAACACCCCCCCATTACGTCATGCTTCAGAAATGTGGAAAATGGTCCGTTTTCAAATGTTTTATTTTTGAACGTCAGTTCACATTTGTAGGTGGATCATCAGTGTTAGAGCTAAAATTAGCATGTTTAAAGTGATTTTCATGCTTCCAGGGGCTCGGGAAGTTAATTAAATACCATTTGGAGGCATTTAATGTTCGAGCAAAAACGGCTGATTTTCGACAAAAGAGATAACACCCCCCCATTACGTCATGCTTCAGAAATGTGGAAAATGGTCCGTTTTCAAATGTTTTATTTTTGAACGTCAGTTCACATTTGTAGGTGGATCATCAGTGTTAGAGCTAAAATTAGCATGTTTAAAGTGATTTTCATGCTTCCAGGGGCTCGGGAAGTTAATTAAATACCATTTGGAGGCATTTAATGTTCGAGCAAAAACGGCTGATTTTCGACAAAAGAGATAACACCCCCCCATTACGTCATGCTTCAGAAATGTGGAAAATGGTCCGTTTTCAAATGTTTTATTTTTGAACGTCAGTTCACATTTGTAGGTGGATCATCAGTGTTAGAGCTAAAATTAGCATGTTTAAAGTGATTTTCATGCTTCCAGGGGCTCGGGAAGTTAATTAAATACCATTTGGAGGCATTTAATGTTCGAGCAAAAACGGCTGATTTTCGACAAAAGAGATAACACCCCCCCATTACGTCATGCTTCAGAAATGTGGAAAATGGTCCGTTTTCAAATGTTTTATTTTTGAACGTCAGTTCACATTTGTAGGTGGATCATCAGTGTTAGAGCTAAAATTAGCATGTTTAAAGTGATTTTCATGCTTCCAGGGGCTCGGGAAGTTAATTAAATACCATTTGGAGGCATTTAATGTTCGAGCAAAAACGGCTGATTTTCGACAAAAGAGATAACACCCCCCCATTACGTCATGCTTCAGAAATGTGGAAAATGGTCCGTTTTCAAATGTTTTATTTTTGAACGTCAGTTCACATTTGTAGGTGGATCATCAGTGTTAGAGCTAAAATTAGCATGTTTAAAGTGATTTTCATGCTTCCAGGGGCTCGGGAAGTTAATTAAATACCATTTGGAGGCATTTAATGTTCGAGCAAAAACGGCTGATTTTCGACAAAAGAGATAACACCCCCCCATTACGTCATGCTTCAGAAATGTGGAAAATGGTCCGTTTTCAAATGTTTTATTTTTGAACGTCAGTTCACATTTGTAGGTGGATCATCAGTGTTAGAGCTAAAATTAGCATGTTTAAAGTGATTTTCATGCTTCCAGGGGCCCAAAACACAAGATTTATGGAATGGTTAAAAGTGCATGAAAATGGCCAATTTACTCACTCTGAGTTCTCAAAAAGGGTTTCTTCACCCCGGGAAGTTAATTAAATACCATTTGGAGGCATTTAATGTTCGAGCAAAAACGGCTGATTTTCGACAAAAGAGATAACACCCCCCCATTACGTCATGCTTCAGAAATGTGGAAAATTGTCCGTTTTCAAATGTTTTATTTTTGAACGTCAGTTCACATTTGTAGGTGGATCATCAGTGTTAGAGCTAAAATTAGCATGTTTAAAGTGATTTTCATGCTTCCAGGGGCCCAAAACACAAGATTTATGGAATGGTTAAAAGTGCATGAAAATGGCCAATTTACTCACTCTGAGTTCTCAAAAAGGGTTTCTTCACCCCGGGAAGTTAATTAAATACCATTTGGAGGCATTTAATGTTCGAGCAAAAACGGCTGATTTTCGACAAAAGAGATAACACCCCCCCATTACGTCATGCTTCAGAAATGTGGAAAATGGTCCGTTTTCAAATGTTTTATTTTTGAACGTCAGTTCACATTTGTAGGTGGATCATCAGTGTTAGAGCTAAAATTAGCATGTTTAAAGTGATTTTCATGCTTCCAGGGGCTCGGGAAGTTAATTAAATACCATTTGGAGGCATTTAATGTTCGAGCAAAAACGGCTGATTTTCGACAAAAGAGATAACACCCCCCCATTACGTCATGCTTCAGAAATGTGGAAAATGGTCCGTTTTCAAATGTTTTAATTTTTGAACGTCAGTTCACATTTGTAGGTGGATCATCAGTGTTAGAGCTAAAATTAGCATGTTTAAAGTGATTTTCATGCTTCCAGGGGCCCAAAAGACAAGATTTATGGAATGGTTAAAAGTGCATGAAAATGGCCAATTTACTCACTCTGAGTTCTCAAAAAGGGTTTCTTCACCCCGGGAAGTTAATTAAATACCATTTGGAGGCATTTAATGTTCGAGCAAAAACGGCTGATTTTCGACAAAAGAGATAACACCCCCCCATTACGTCATGCTTCAGAAATGTGGAAAATGGTCCGTTTTCAAATGTTTTATTTTTGAACGTCAGTTCACATTTGTAGGTGGATCATCAGTGTTAGAGCTAAAATTAGCATGTTTAAAGTGATTTTCATGCTTCCAGGGGCCCAAAACACAAGATTTATGGAATGGTTAAAAGTGCATGAAAATGGCCAATTTACTCACTCTGAGTTCTCAAAAAGGGTTTCTTCACCCCGGGAAGTTAATTAAATACCATTTGGAGGCATTTAATGTTCGAGCAAAAACGGCTGATTTTCGACAAAAGAGATAACACCCCCCCATTACGTCATGCTTCAGAAATGTGGAAAATGGTCCGTTTTCAAATGTTTTATTTTTGAACGTCAGTTCACATTTGTAGGTGGATCATCAGTGTTAGAGCTAAAATTAGCATGTTTAAAGTGATTTTCATGCTTCCAGGGGCCCAAAACACAAGATTTATGGAATGGTTAAAAGTGCATGAAAATGGCCAATTTACTCACTCTGAGTTCTCAAAAAGGGTTTCTTCACCCCGGGAAGTTAATTAAATACCATTTGGAGGCATTTAATGTTCGAGCAAAAACGGCTGATTTTCGACAAAAGAGATAACACCCCCCCATTACGTCATGCTTCAGAAATGTGGAAAATGGTCCGTTTTCAAATGTTTTATTTTTGAACGTCAGTTCACATTTGTAGGTGGATCATCAGTGTTAGAGCTAAAATTAGCATGTTTAAAGTGATTTTCATGCTTCTAGGGGCTCGGGAAGTTAATTAAATACCATTTGGAGGCATTTAATGTTCGAGCAAAAACGGCAGATTTTCGACAAAAGAGATAACACCCCCCCATTACGTCATGCTTCAGAAATGTGGAAAATGGTCCGTTTTCAAATGTTTTATTTTTGAACGTCAGTTCACATTTGTAGGTGGATCATCAGTGTTAGAGCTAAAATTAGCATGTTTAAAGTGATTTTCATGTTTCCAGGGGCCCAAAACACAAGATTTATGGAATGGTTAAAAGTGCATGAAAATGGCCAATTTACTCACTCTGAGTTCTCAAAAAGGGTTTCTTCACCCCGGGAAGTTAATTAAATACCATTTGGAGGCATTTAATGTTCGAGCAAAAACGGCTGATTTTCGACAAAAGAGATAACACCCCCCCATTACGTCATGCTTCAGAAATGTGGAAAATGGTCCGTTTTCAAATGTTTTATTTTTGAACGTCAGTTCACATTTGTAGGTGGATCATCAGTGTTAGAGCTAAAATTAGCATGTTTAAAGTGATTTTCATGCTTCCAGGGGCCCAAAACACAAGATTTATGGAATGGTTAAAAGTGCATGAAAATGGCCAATTTACTCACTCTGAGTTCTCAAAAAGGGTTTCTTCACCCCGGGAAGTTAATTAAATACCATTTGGAGGCATTTAATGTTCGAGCAAAAACGGCTGATTTTCGACAAAAGAGATAACACCCCCCCATTACGTCATGCTTCAGAAATGTGGAAAATGGTCCGTTTTCAAATGTTTTATTTTTGAACGTCAGTTCACATTTGTAGGTGGATCATCAGTGTTAGAGCTAAAATTAGCATGTTTAAAGTGATTTTCATGCTTCCAGGGGCTCGGGAAGTTAATTAAATACCATTTGGAGGCATTTAATGTTCGAGCAAAAACGGCTGATTTTCGACAAAAGAGATAACACCCCCCCATTACGTCATGCTTCAGAAATGTGGAAAATGGTCCGTTTTCAAATGTTTTATTTTTGAACGTCAGTTCACATTTGTAGGTGGATCATCAGTGTTAGAGCTAAAATTAGCATGTTTAAAGTGATTTTCATGCTTCCAGGGGCTCGGGAAGTTAATTAAATACCATTTGGAGGCATTTAATGTTCGAGCAAAAACGGCTGATTTTCGACAAAAGAGATAACACCCCCCCATTACGTCATGCTTCAGAAATGTGGAAAATGGTCCGTTTTCAAATGTTTTATTTTTGAACGTCAGTTCACATTTGTAGGTGGATCATCAGTGTTAGAGCTAAAATTAGCATGTTTAAAGTGATTTTCATGCTTCCAGGGGCCCAAAACACAAGATTTATGGAATGGTTAAAAGTGCATGAAAATGGCCAATTTACTCACTCTGAGTTCTCAAAAAGGGTTTCTTTACCCCGGGAAGTTAATTAAATACCATTTGGAGGCATTTAATGTTCGAGCAAAAACGGCTGATTTTCGACAAAAGAGATAACACCCCCCCATTACGTCATGCTTCAGAAATGTGGAAAATGGTCCGTTTTCAAATGTTTTATTTTTGAACGTCAGTTCACATTTGTAGGTGGATCATCAGTGTTAGAGCTAAAATTAGCATGTTTAAAGTGATTTTCATGCTTCCAGGGGCCCAAAACACAAGATTTATGGAATGGTTAAAAGTGCATGAAAATGGCCAATTTACTCACTCTGAGTTCTCAAAAAGGGTTTCTTCACCCCGGGAAGTTAATTAAATACCATTTGGAGGCATTTAATGTTCGAGCAAAAACGGCTGATTTTCGACAAAAGAGATAACACCCCCCCATTACGTCATGCTTCAGAAATGTGGAAAATGGTCCGTTTTCAAATGTTTTATTTTTGAACGTCAGTTCACATTTGTAGGTGGATCATCAGTGTTAGAGCTAAAATTAGCATGTTTAAAGTGATTTTCATGCTTCCAGGGGCTCGGGAAGTTAATTAAATACCATTTGGAGGCATTTAATGTTCGAGCAAAAACGGCTGATTTTCGACAAAAGAGATAACACCCCCCCATTACGTCATGCTTCAGAAATGTGGAAAATGGTCCGTTTTCAAATGTTTTAATTTTTGAACGTCAGTTCACATTTGTAGGTGGATCATCAGTGTTAGAGCTAAAATTAGCATGTTTAAAGTGATTTTCATGCTTCCAGGGGCCCAAAACACAAGATTTATGGAATGGTTAAAAGTGCATGAAAATGGCCAATTTACTCACTCTGAGTTCTCAAAAAGGGTTTCTTCACCCCGGGAAGTTAATTAAATACCATTTGGAGGCATTTAATGTTCGAGCAAAAACGGCTGATTTTCGACAAAAGAGATAACACCCCCCCATTACGTCATGCTTCAGAAATGTGGAAAATGGTCCGTTTTCAAATGTTTTATTTTTGAACGTCAGTTCACATTTGTAGGTGGATCATCAGTGTTAGAGCTAAAATTAGCATGTTTAAAGTCATTTTCATGCTTCCAGGGGCTCGGGAAGTTAATTAAATACCATTTGGAGGCATTTAATGTTCGAGCAAAAACGGCTGATTTTCGACAAAAGAGATAACACCCCCCCATTACGTCATGCTTCAGAAATGTGGAAAATGGTCCGTTTTCAAATGTTATATTTTTGAACGTCAGTTCACATTTGTAGGTGGATCATCAGTGTTAGAGCTAAAATTAGCATGTTTAAAGTGATTTTCATGCTTCCAGGGGCTCGGGAAGTTAATTAAATACCATTTGGAGGCATTTAATGTTCGAGCAAAAACGGCTGATTTTCGACAAAAGAGATAACACCCCCACATTACGTCATGCTTCAGAAATGTGGAAAATGGTCCGTTTTCAAATGTTTTATTTTTGAACGTCAGTTCACATTTGTAGGTGGATCATCAGTGTTAGAGCTAAAATTAGCATGTTTAAAGTGATTTTCATGCTTCCAGGGGCTCGGGAAGTTAATTAAATACCATTTGGAGGCATTTAATGTTCGAGCAAAAACGGCCGATTTTCGACAAAAGAGATAACACCCCCCCATTACGTCATGCTTCAGAAATGTGGAAAATGGTCCGTTTTCAAATGTTTTATTTTTGAACGTCAGTTCACATTTGTAGGTGGATCATCAGTGTTAGAGCTAAAATTAGCATGTTTAAAGTGATTTTCATGCTTCCAGGGGCCCAAAACACAAGATTTATGGAATGGTTAAAAGTGCATGAAAATGGCCAATTTACTCACTCTGAGTTCTCAAAAAGGGTTTCTTCACCCCGGGAAGTTAATTAAATACCATTTGGAGGCATTTAATGTTCGAGCAAAAACGGCTGATTTTCGACAAAAGAGATAACACCCCCCCATTACGTCATGCTTCAGAAATGTGGAAAATGGTCCGTTTTCAAATGTTTTATTTTTGAACGTCAGTTCACATTTGTAGGTGGATCATCAGTGTTAGAGCTAAAATTAGCATGTTTAAAGTGATTTTCATGCTTCCAGGGGCTCGGGAAGTTAATTAAATACCATTTGGAGGCATTTAATTTTCGAGCAAAAACGGCTGATTTTCGACAAAAGAGATAACACCCCCCCATTACGTCATGCTTCAGAAATGTGGAAAATGGTCCGTTTTCAAATGTTTTATTTTTGAACGTCAGTTCACATTTGTAGGTGGATCATCAGTGTTAGAGCTAAAATTAGCATGTTTAAAGTGATTTTCATGCTTCCAGGGGCCCAAAACACAAGATTTATGGAATGGTTAAAAGTGCATGAAAATGGCCAATTTACTCACTCTGAGTTCTCAAAAAGGGTTTCTTCACCCCGGGAAGTTAATTAAATACCATTTGGAGGCATTTAATGTTCGAGCAAAATCGGCTGATTTTCGACAAAAGAGATAACACCCCCCCATTACGTCATGCTTCAGAAATGTGGAAAATGGTCCGTTTTCAAATGTTTTATTTTTGAACGTCAGTTCACATTTGTAGGTGGATCATCAGTGTTAGAGCTAAAATTAGCATGTTTAAAGTGATTTTCATGCTTCCAGGGGCCCAAAACACAAGATTTATGGAATGGTTAAAAGTGCATGAAAATGGCCAATTTACTCACTCTGAGTTCTCAAAAAGGGTTTCTTCACCCCGGGAAGTTAATTAAATACCATTTGGAGGCATTTAATGTTCGAGCAAAAACGGCTGATTTTCGACAAAAGAGATAACACCCCCCCATTACGTCATGCTTCAGAAATGTGGAAAATGGTCCGTTTTCAAATGTTTTATTTTTGAACGTCAGTTCACATTTGTAGGTGGATCATCAGTGTTAGAGCTAAAATTAGCATGTTTAAAGTGATTTTCATGCTTCCAGGGGCCCAAAACACAAGATTTATGGAATGGTTAAAAGTGCATGAAAATGGCCAATTTACTCACTCTGAGTTCTCAAAAAGGGTTTCTTCACCCCGGGAAGTTAATTAAATACCATTTGGAGGCATTTAATGTTCGAGCAAAAACGGCTGATTTTCGACAAAAGAGATAACACCCCCCCATTACGTCATGCTTCAGAAATGTGGAAAATGGTCCGTTTTCAAATGTTTTATTTTTGAACGTCAGTCCACATTTGTAGGTGGATCATCAGTGTTAGAGCTAAAATTAGCATGTTTAAAGTGATTTTCATGCTTCCAGGGGCCCAAAACACAAGATTTATGGAATGGTTAAAAGTGCATGAAAATGGCCAATTTACTCACTCTGAGTTCTCAAAAAGGGTTTCTTCACCCCGGGAAGTTAATTAAATACCATTTGGAGGCATTTAATGTTCGAGCAAAAACGGCTGATTTTCGACAAAAGAGATAACACCCCCCCATTACGTCATGCTTCAGAAATGTGGAAAATGGTCCGTTTTCAAATGTTTTATTTTTGAACGTCAGTTCACATTTGTAGGTGGATCATCAGTGTTAGAGCTAAAATTAGCATGTTTAAAGTGATTTTCATGCTTCCAGGGGCTCGGGAAGTTAATTAAATACCATTTGGAGGCATTTAATGTTCGAGCAAAAACGGCTGATTTTCGACAAAAGAGATAACACCCCCCCATTACGTCATGCTTCAGAAATGTGGAAAATGGTCCGTTTTCAAATGTTTTATTTTTGAACGTCAGTTCACATTTGTAGGTGGATCATCAGTGTTAGAGCTAAAATTAGCATGTTTAAAGTGATTTTCATGCTTCCAGGGGCTCGGGAAGTTAATTAAATACCATTTGGAGGCATTTAATGTTCGAGCAAAAACGGCTGATTTTCGACAAAAGAGATAACACCCCCCCATTACGTCATGCTTCAGAAATGTGGAAAATGGTCCGTTTTCAAATGTTTTATTTTTGAACGTCAGTTCACATTTGTAGGTGGATCATCAGTGTTAAAGCTAAAATTAGCATGTTTAAAGTGATTTTCATGCTTCCAGGGGCTCGGGAAGTTAATTAAATACCATTTGGAGGCATTTAATGTTCGAGCAAAAACGGCTGATTTTCGACAAAAGAGATAACACCCCCCCATTACGTCATGCTTCAGAAATGTGGAAAATGGTCCGTTTTCAAATGTTTTATTTTTGAACGTCAGTTCACATTTGTAGGTGGATCATCAGTGTTAGAGCTAAAATTAGCATGTTTAAAGTGATTTTCATGCTTCCAGGGGCTCGGGAAGTTAATTAAATACCATTTGGAGGCATTTAATGTTCGAGCAAAAACGGCTGATTTTCGACAAAAGAGATAACACCCCCCCATTACGTCATGCTTCAGAAATGTGGAAAATGGTCCGTTTTCAAATGTTTTATTTTTGAACGTCAGTTCACATTTGTAGGTGGATCATCAGTGTTAGAGCTAAAATTAGCATGTTTAAAGTGATTTTCATGCTTCCAGGGGCCCAAAACACAAGATTTATGGAATGGTTAAAAGTGCATGAAAATGGCCAATTTACTCACTCTGAGTTCTCAAAAAGGGTTTCTTCACCCCGGGAAGTTAATTAAATACCATTTGGAGGCATTTAATGTTCGAGCAAAAACGGCTGATTTTCGACAAAAGAGATAACACCCCCCCATTACGTCATGCTTCAGAAATGTGGAAAATGGTCCGTTTTCAAATGTTTTATTTTTGAACGTCAGTTCACATTTGTAGGTGGATCATCAGTGTTAGAGCTAAAATTAGCATGTTTAAAGTGATTTTCATGCTTCCAGGGGCTCGGGAAGTTAATTAAATACCATTTGGAGGCATTTAATGATCGAGCAAAAACGGCTGATTTTCGACAAAAGAGATAACACCCCCCATTACGTCATGCTTCAGAAATGTGGAAAATGGTCCGTTTTCAAATGTTTTATTTTTGAACGTCAGTTCACATTTGTAGGTGGATCATCAGTGTTAGAGCTAAAATTAGCATGTTTAAAGTGATTTTCATGCTTCCAGGGGCTCGGGAAGTTAATTAAATACCATTTGGAGGCATTTAATGTTCGAGCAAAAACGGCTGATTTTCGACAAAAGAGATAACACCCCCCCATTACGTCATGCTTCAGAAATGTGGAAAATGGTCCGTTTTCAAATGTTTTATTTTTGAACGTCAGTTCACATTTGTAGGTGGATCATCAGTGTTAGAGCTAAAATTAGCATGTTTAAAGTGATTTTCATGCTTCCAGGGGCTCGGGAAGTTAATTAAATACCATTTGGAGGCATTTAATGTTCGAGCAAAAACGGCTGATTTTCGACAAAAGAGATAACACCCCCCATTACGTCATGCTTCAGAAATGTGGAAAATGGTCCGTTTTCAAATGTTTTATTTTTGAACGTCAGTTCACATTTGTAGGTGGATCATCAGTGTTAGAGCTAAAATTAGCATGTTTAAAGTGATTTTCATGCTTCCAGGGGCTCGGGAAGTTAATTAAATACCATTTGGAGGCATTTAATGTTCGAGCAAAAACGGCTGATTTTCGACAAAAGAGATAACACCCCCCCATTACGTCATGCTTCAGAAATGTGGAAAATGGTCCGTTTTCAAATGTTTTATTTTTGAACGTCAGTTCACATTTGTAGGTGGATCATCAGTGTTAGAGCTAAAATTAGCATGTTTAAAGTGATTTTCATGCTTCCAGGGGCTCGGGAAGTTAATTAAATACCATTTGGAGGCATTTAATGTTCGAGCAAAAACGGCTGATTTTCGACAAAAGAGATAACACCCCCCCATTACGTCATGCTTCAGAAATGTGGAAAATGGTCCGTTTTCAAATGTTTTATTTTTGAACGTCAGTTCACATTTGTAGGTGGATCATCAGTGTTAGAGCTAAAATTAGCATGTTTAAAGTGATTTTCATGCTTCCAGGGGCTCGGGAAGTTAATTAAATACCATTTGGAGGCATTTAATGTTCGAGCAAAAACGGCTGATTTTCGACAAAAGAGATAACACCCCCCCATTACGTCATGCTTCAGAAATGTGGAAAATGGTCCGTTTCCAAATGTTTTATTTTTGAACGTCAGTTCACATTTGTAGGTGGATCATCAGTGTTAGAGCTAAAATTAGCATGTTTAAAGTGATTTTCATGCTTCCAGGGGCCCAAAACACAAGATTTATGGAATGGTTAAAAGTGCATGAAAATGGCCAATTTACTCACTCTGAGTTCTCAAAAAGGGTTTCTTCACCCCGGGAAGTTAATTAAATACCATTTGGAGGCATTTAATGTTCGAGCAAAATCGGCTGATTTTCGACAAAAGAGATAACACCCCCCCATTACGTCATGCTTCAGAAATGTGGAAAATGGTCCGTTTTCAAATGTTTTATTTTTGAACGTCAGTTCACATTTGTAGGTGGATCATCAGTGTTAGAGCTAAAATTAGCATGTTTAAAGTGATTTTCATGCTTCCAGGGGCCCAAAACACAAGATTTATGGAATGGTTAAAAGTGCATGAAAATGGCCAATTTACTCACTCTGAGTTCTCAAAAAGGGTTTCTTCACCCCGGGAAGTTAATTAAATACCATTTGGAGGCATTTAATGTTCGAGCAAAAACGGCTGATTTTCGACAAAAGAGATAACACCCCCCCATTACGTCATGCTTCAGAAATGTGGAAAATGGTCCGTTTTCAAATGTTTTATTTTTGAACGTCAGTTCACATTTGTAGGTGGATCATCAGTGTTAGAGCTAAAATTAGCATGTTTAAAGTGATTTTCATGCTTCCAGGGGCTCGGGAAGTTAATTAAATACCATTTGGAGGCATTTAATGTTCGAGCAAAAACGGCTGATTTTCGACAAAAGAGATAACACCCCCACATTACGTCATGCTTCAGAAATGTGGAAAATGGTCCGTTTTCAAATGTTTTATTTTTGAACGTCAGTTCACATTTGTAGGTGGATCATCAGTGTTAGAGCTAAAATTAGCATGTTTAAAGTGATTTTCATGCTTCCAGGGGCTCGGGAAGTTAATTAAATACCATTTGGAGGCATTTAATGTTCGAGCAAAAACGGCCGATTTTCGACAAAAGAGATAACACCCCCCCATTACGTCATGCTTCAGAAATGTGGAAAATGGTCCGTTTTCAAATGTTTTATTTTTGAACGTCAGTTCACATTTGTAGGTGGATCATCAGTGTTAGAGCTAAAATTAGCATGTTTAAAGTGATTTTCATGCTTCCAGGGGCCCAAAACACAAGATTTATGGAATGGTTAAAAGTGCATGAAAATGGCCAATTTACTCACTCTGAGTTCTCAAAAAGGGTTTCTTCACCCCGGGAAGTTAATTAAATACCATTTGGAGGCATTTAATGTTCGAGCAAAAACGGCTGATTTTCGACAAAAGAGATAACACCCCCCCATTACGTCATGCTTCAGAAATGTGGAAAATGGTCCGTTTTCAAATGTTTTATTTTTGAACGTCAGTTCACATTTGTAGGTGGATCATCAGTGTTAGAGCTAAAATTAGCATGTTTAAAGTGATTTTCATGCTTCCAGGGGCTCGGGAAGTTAATTAAATACCATTTGGAGGCATTTAATTTTCGAGCAAAAACGGCTGATTTTCGACAAAAGAGATAACACCCCCCCATTACGTCATGCTTCAGAAATGTGGAAAATGGTCCGTTTTCAAATGTTTTATTTTTGAACGTCAGTTCACATTTGTAGGTGGATCATCAGTGTTAGAGCTAAAATTAGCATGTTTAAAGTGATTTTCATGCTTCCAGGGGCCCAAAACACAAGATTTATGGAATGGTTAAAAGTGCATGAAAATGGCCAATTTACTCACTCTGAGTTCTCAAAAAGGGTTTCTTCACCCCGGGAAGTTAATTAAATACCATTTGGAGGCATTTAATGTTCGAGCAAAATCGGCTGATTTTCGACAAAAGAGATAACACCCCCCCATTACGTCATGCTTCAGAAATGTGGAAAATGGTCCGTTTTCAAATGTTTTATTTTTGAACGTCAGTTCACATTTGTAGGTGGATCATCAGTGTTAGAGCTAAAATTAGCATGTTTAAAGTGATTTTCATGCTTCCAGGGGCCCAAAACACAAGATTTATGGAATGGTTAAAAGTGCATGAAAATGGCCAATTTACTCACTCTGAGTTCTCAAAAAGGGTTTCTTCACCCCGGGAAGTTAATTAAATACCATTTGGAGGCATTTAATGTTCGAGCAAAAACGGCTGATTTTCGACAAAAGAGATAACACCCCCCCATTACGTCATGCTTCAGAAATGTGGAAAATGGTCCGTTTTCAAATGTTTTATTTTTGAACGTCAGTTCACATTTGTAGGTGGATCATCAGTGTTAGAGCTAAAATTAGCATGTTTAAAGTGATTTTCATGCTTCCAGGGGCCCAAAACACAAGATTTATGGAATGGTTAAAAGTGCATGAAAATGGCCAATTTACTCACTCTGAGTTCTCAAAAAGGGTTTCTTCACCCCGGGAAGTTAATTAAATACCATTTGGAGGCATTTAATGTTCGAGCAAAAACGGCTGATTTTCGACAAAAGAGATAACACCCCCCCATTACGTCATGCTTCAGAAATGTGGAAAATGGTCCGTTTTCAAATGTTTTATTTTTGAACGTCAGTTCACATTTGTAGGTGGATCATCAGTGTTAGAGCTAAAATTAGCATGTTTAAAGTGATTTTCATGCTTCCAGGGGCCCAAAACACAAGATTTATGGAATGGTTAAAAGTGCATGAAAATGGCCAATTTACTCACTCTGAGTTCTCAAAAAGGGTTTCTTCACCCCGGGAAGTTAATTAAATACCATTTGGAGGCATTTAATGTTCGAGCAAAAACGGCTGATTTTCGACAAAAGAGATAACACCCCCCATTACGTCACGCTTCAGAAATGTGGAAAATGGTCCGTTTTCAAATGTTTTATTTTTGAACGTCAGTTCACATTTGTAGGTGGATCATCAGTGTTAGAGCTAAAATTAGCATGTTTAAAGTGATTTTCATGCTTCCAGGGGCTCGGGAAGTTAATTAAATACCATTTGGAGGCATTTAATGTTCGAGCAAAAACGGCTGATTTTCGACAAAAGAGATAACACCCCCCCATTACGTCATGCTTCAGAAATGTGGAAAATGGTCCGTTTTCAAATGTTTTATTTTTGAACGTCAGTTCACATTTGTAGGTGGATCATCAGTGTTAGAGCTAAAATTAGCATGTTTAAAGTGATTTTCATGCTTCCAGGGGCTCGGGAAGTTAATTAAATACCATTTGGAGGCATTTAATGTTCGAGCAAAAACGGCTGATTTTCGACAAAAGAGATAACACCCCCCCATTACGTCATGCTTCAGAAATGTGGAAAATGGTCCGTTTTCAAATGTTTTATTTTTGAACGTCAGTTCACATTTGTAGGTGGATCATCAGTGTTAGAGCTAAAATTAGCATGTTTAAAGTGATTTTCATGCTTCCAGGGGCCCAAAACACAAGATTTATGGAATGGTTAAAAGTGCATGAAAATGGCCAATTTACTCACTCTGAGTTCTCAAAAAGGGTTTCTTCACCCCGGGAAGTTAATTAAATACCATTTGGAGGCATTTAATGTTCGAGCAAAAACGGCTGATTTTCGACAAAAGAGATAACACCCCCCCATTACGTCATGCTTCAGAAATGTGGAAAATGGTCCGTTTTCAAATGTTTTATTTTTGAACGTCAGTTCACATTTGTAGGTGGATCATCAGTGTTAGAGCTAAAATTAGCATGTTTAAAGTGATTTTCATGCTTCCAGGGGCTCGGGAAGTTAATTAAATACCATTTGGAGGCATTTAATGTTCGAGCAAAAACGGCTGATTTTCGACAAAAGAGATAACACCCCCCCATTACGTCATGCTTCAGAAATGTGGAAAATGGTCCGTTTTCAAATGTTTTATTTTTGAACGTCAGTTCACATTTGTAGGTGGATCATCAGTGTTAGAGCTAAAATTAGCATGTTTAAAGTGATTTTCATGCTTCCAGGGGCTCGGGAAGTTAATTAAATACCATTTGGAGGCATTTAATGTTCAAGCAAAAACGGCTGATTTTCGACAAAAGAGATAACACCCCCCCATTACGTCATGCTTCAGAAATGTGGAAAATGGTCCGTTTTCAAATGTTTTATTTTTGAACGTCAGTTCACATTTGTAGGTGGATCATCAGTGTTAGAGCTAAAATTAGCATGTTTAAAGTGATTTTCATGCTTCCAGGGGCCCAAAACACAAGATTTATGGAATGGTTAAAAGTGCATGAAAATGGCCAATTTACTCACTCTGAGTTCTCAAAAAGGGTTTCTTCACCCCGGGAAGTTAATTAAATACCATTTGGAGGCATTTAATGTTCGAGCAAAAACGGCTGATTTTCGACAAAAGAGATAACACCCCCCCATTACGTCATGCTTCAGAAATGTGGAAAATGGTCCGTTTTCAAATGTTTTATTTTTGAACGTCAGTTCACATTTGTAGGTGGATCATCAGTGTTAGAGCTAAAATTAGCATGTTTAAAGTGATTTTCATGCTTCCAGGGGCTCGGGAAGTTAATTAAATACCATTTGGAGGCATTTAATGTTCGAGCAAAAACGGCTGATTTTCGACAAAAGAGATAACACCCCCCCATTACGTCATGCTTCAGAAATGTGGAAAATGGTCCGTTTTCAAATGTTTTATTTTTGAACGTCAGTTCACATTTGTAGGTGGATCATCAGTGTTAGAGCTAAAATTAGCATGTTTAAAGTGATTTTCATGCTTCCAGGGGCTCGGGAAGTTAATTAAATACCATTTGGAGGCATTTAATGTTCGAGCAAAAACGGCTGATTTTCGACAAAAGAGATAACACCCCCCCATTACGTCATGCTTCAGAAATGTGGAAAATGGTCCGTTTTCAAATGTTTTATTTTTGAACGTCAGTTCACATTTGTAGGTGGATCATCAGTGTTAGAGCTAAAATTAGCATGTTTAAAGTGATTTTCATGCTTCCAGGGGCCCAAAACACAAGATTTATGGAATGGTTAAAAGTGCATGAAAATGGCCAATTTACTCACTCTGAGTTCTCAAAAAGGGTTTCTTCACCCCGGGAAGTTAATTAAATACCATTTGGAGGCATTTAATGTTCGAGCAAAAACGGCTGATTTTCGACAAAAGAGATAACACCCCCCCATTACGTCATGCTTCAGAAATGTGGAAAATGGTCCGTTTTCAAATGTTTTATTTTTGAACGTCAGTTCACATTTGTAGGTGGATCATCAGTGTTAGAGCTAAAATTAGCATGTTTAAAGTGATTTTCATGCTTCCAGGGGCTCGGGAAGTTAATTAAATACCATTTGGAGGCATTTAATGTTCGAGCAAAAACGGCTGATTTTCGACAAAAGAGATAACACCCCCCCATTACGTCATGCTTCAGAAATGTGGAAAATGGTCCGTTTTCAAATGTTTTATTTTTGAACGTCAGTTCACATTTGTAGGTGGATCATCAGTGTTAGAGCTAAAATTAGCATGTTTAAAGTGATTTTCATGCTTCCAGGGGCCCAAAACACAAGATTTATGGAATGGTTAAAAGTGCATGAAAATGGCCAATTTACTCACTCTGAGTTCTCAAAAAGGGTTTCTTCACCCCGGGAAGTTAATTAAATACCATTTGGAGGCATTTAATGTTCGAGCAAAAACGGCTGATTTTCGACAAAAGAGATAACACCCCCCCATTACGTCATGCTTCAGAAATGTGGAAAATGGTCCGTTTTCAAATGTTTTATTTTTGAACGTCAGTTCACATTTGTAGGTGGATCATCAGTGTTAGAGCTAAAATTAGCATGTTTAAAGTGATTTTCATGCTTCCAGGGGCCCAAAACACAAGATTTATGGAATGGTTAAAAGTGCATGAAAATGGCCAATTTACTCACTCTGAGTTCTCAAAAAGGGTTTCTTCACCCCGGGAAGTTAATTAAATACCATTTGGAGGCATTTAATGTTCGAGCAAAAACGGCTGATTTTCGATAAAAGAGATAACACCCCCCCATTACGTCATGCTTCAGAAATGTGGAAAATGGTCCGTTTTCAAATGTTTTATTTTTGAACGTCAGTTCACATTTGTAGGTGGATCATCAGTGTTAGAGCTAAAATTAGCATGTTTAAAGTGATTTTCATGCTTCCAGGGGCCCAAAACACAAGATTTATGGAATGGTTAAAAGTGCATGAAAATGGCCAATTTACTCACTCTGAGTTCTCAAAACGGGTTTCTTCACCCCGGGAAGTTAATTAAATACCATTTGGAGGCATTTAATGTTCGAGCAAAAACGGCTGATTTTCGACAAAAGAGATAACACCCCCCCATTACGTCATGCTTCAGAAATGTGGAAAATGGTCCGTTTTCAAATGTTTTATTTTTGAACGTCAGTTCACATTTGTAGGTGGATCATCAGTGTTAGAGCTAAAATTAGCATGTTTAAAGTGATTTTCATGCTTCCAGGGGCCCAAAACACAAGATTTATGGAATGGTTAAAAGTGCATGAAAATGGCAAATTTACTCACTCTGAGTTCTCAAAAAGGGTTTCTTCACCCCGGGAAGTTAATTAAATACCATTTGGAGGCATTTAATGTTCGAGCAAAAACGGCTGATTTTCGACAAAAGAGATAACACCCCCCCATTACGTCATGCTTCAGAAATGTGGAAAATGGTCCGTTTTCAAATGTTTTATTTTTGAACGTCAGTTCACATTTGTAGGTGGATCATCAGTGTTAGAGCTAAAATTAGCATGTTTAAAGTGATTTTCATGCTTCCAGGGGCTCGGGAAGTTAATTAAATACCATTTGGAGGCATTTAATGTTCGAGCAAAAACGGCTGATTTTCGACAAAAGAGATAACACCCCCCCATTACGTCATGCTTCAGAAATGTGGAAAATGGTCCGTTTTCAAATGTTTTATTTTTGAACGTCAGTTCACATTTGTAGGTGGATCATCAGTGTTAGAGCTAAAATTAGCATGTTTAAAGTGATTTTCATGCTTCCAGGGGCTCGGGAAGTTAATTAAATACCATTTGGAGGCATTTAATGTTCGAGCAAAAACGGCTGATTTTCGACAAAAGAGATAACACCCCCCCATTACGTCATGCTTCAGAAATGTGGAAAATGGTCCGTTTTCAAATGTTTTATTTTTGAACGTCAGTTCACATTTGTAGGTGGATCATCAGTGTTAAAGCTAAAATTAGCATGTTTAAAGTGATTTTCATGCTTCCAGGGGCTCTGGAAGTTAATTAAATACCATTTGGAGGCATTTAATGTTCGAGCAAAAACGGCTGATTTTCGACAAAAGAGATAACACCCCCCCATTACGTCATGCTTCAGAAATGTGGAAAATGGTCCGTTTTCAAATGTTTTATTTTTGAACGTCAGTTCACATTTGTAGGTGGATCATCAGTGTTAGAGCTAAAATTAGCATGTTTAAAGTGATTTTCATGCTTCCAGGGGCTCGGGAAGTTAATTAAATACCATTTGGAGGCATTTAATGTTCGAGCAAAAACGGCTGATTTTCGACAAAAGAGATAACACCCCCCCATTACGTCATGCTTCAGAAATGTGGAAAATGGTCCGTTTTCAAATGTTTTATTTTTGAACGTCAGTTCACATTTGTAGGTGGATCATCAGTGTTAGAGCTAAAATTAGCATGTTTAAAGTGATTTTCATGCTTCCAGGGGCCCAAAACACAAGATTTATGGAATGGTTAAAAGTGCATGAAAATGGCCAATTTACTCACTCTGAGTTCTCAAAAAGGGTTTCTTCACCCCGGGAAGTTAATTAAATACCATTTGGAGGCATTTAATGTTCGAGCAAAAACGGCTGATTTTCGACAAAAGAGATAACACCCCCCCATTACGTCATGCTTCAGAAATGTGGAAAATGGTCCGTTTTCAAATGTTTTATTTTTGAACGTCAGTTCACATTTGTAGGTGGATCATCAGTGTTAGAGCTAAAATTAGCATGTTTAAAGTGATTTTCATGCTTCCAGGGGCTCGGGAAGTTAATTAAATACCATTTGGAGGCATTTAATGTTCGAGCAAAAACGGCTGATTTTCGACAAAAGAGATAACACCCCCCCATTACGTCATGCTTCAGAAATGTGGAAAATGGTCCGTTTTCAAATGTTTTATTTTTGAACGTCAGTTCACATTTGTAGGTGGATCATCAGTGTTAGAGCTAAAATTAGCATCTTTAAAGTGATTTTCATGCTTCCAGGGGCTCGGGAAGTTAATTAAATACCATTTGGAGGCATTTAATGTTCGAGCAAAAACGGCTGATTTTCGACAAAAGAGATAACACCCCCCCATTACGTCATGCTTCAGAAATGTGGAAAATGGTCCGTTTTCAAATGTTTTATTTTTGAACGTCAGTTCACATTTGTAGGTGGATCATCAGTGTTAGAGCTAAAATTAGCATGTTTAAAGTGATTTTCATGCTTCCAGGGGCCCAAAACACAAGATTTATGGAATGGTTAAAAGTGCATGAAAATGGCCAATTTACTCACTCTGAGTTCTCAAAAAGGGTTTCTTCACCCCGGGAAGTTAATTAAATACCATTTGGAGGCATTTAATGTTCGAGCAAAAACGGCTGATTTTCGACAAAAGAGATAACACCCCCCCATTACGTCATGCTTCAGAAATGTGGAAAATGGTCCGTTTTCAAATGTTTTATTTTTGAACGTCAGTTCACATTTGTAGGTGGATCATCAGTGTTAGAGCTAAAATTAGCATGTTTAAAGTGATTTTCATGCTTCCAGGGGCTCGGGAAGTTAATTAAATACCATTTGGAGGCATTTAATGTTCGAGCAAAAACGGCTGATTTTCGACAAAAGAGATAACACCCCCCCATTACGTCATGCTTCAGAAATGTGGAAAATGGTCCGTTTTCAAATGTTTTATTTTTGAACGTCAGTTCACATTTGTAGGTGGATCATCAGTGTTAGAGCTAAAATTAGCATGTTTAAAGTGATTTTCATGCTTCCAGGGGCTCGGGAAGTTAATTAAATACCATTTGGAGGCATTTAATGTTCGAGCAAAAACGGCTGATTTTCGACAAAAGAGATAACACCCCCCCATTACGTCATGCTTCAGAAATGTGGAAAATGGTCCGTTTTCAAATGTTTTATTTTTGAACGTCAGTTCACATTTGTAGGTGGATCATCAGTGTTAGAGCTAAAATTAGCATGTTTAAAGTGATTTTCATGCTTCCAGGGGCCCAAAACACAAGATTTATGGAATGGTTAAAAGTGCATGAAAATGGCCAATTTACTCACTCTGAGTTCTCAAAAAGGGTTTCTTCACCCCGGGAAGTTAATTAAATACCATTTGGAGGCATTTAATGTTCGAGCAAAAACGGCTGATTTTCGACAAAAGAGATAACACCCCCCCATTACGTCATGCTTCAGAAATGTGGAAAATGGTCCGTTTTCAAATGTTTTATTTTTGAACGTCAGTTCACATTTGTAGGTGGATCATCAGTGTTAGAGCTAAAATTAGCATGTTTAAAGTGATTTTCATGCTTCCAGGGGCTCGGGAAGTTAATTAAATACCATTTGGAGGCATTTAATGTTCGAGCAAAAACGGCTGATTTTCGACAAAAGAGATAACACCCCCCCATTACGTCATGCTTCAGAAAAGTGGAAAATGGTCCGTTTTCAAATGTTTTATTTTTGAACGTCAGTTCACATTTGTAGGTGGATCATCAGTGTTAGAGCTAAAATTAGCATGTTTAAAGTGATTTTCATGCTTCCAGGGGCCCAAAACACAAGATTTATGGAATGGTTAAAAGTGCATGAAAATGGCCAATTTACTCACTCTGAGTTCTCAAAAAGGGTTTCTTCACCCCGGGAAGTTAATTAAATACCATTTGGAGGCATTTAATGTTTGAGCAAAAACGGCTGATTTTCGACAAAAGAGATAACACCCCCCCATTACGTCATGCTTCAGAAATGTGGAAAATGGTCCGTTTTCAAATGTTTTATTTTTGAACGTCAGTTCACATTTGTAGGTGGATCATCAGTGTTAGAGCTAAAATTAGCATGTTTAAAGTGATTTTCATGCTTCCAGGGGCCCAAAACACAAGATTTATGGAATGGTTAAAAGTGCATGAAAATGGCCAATTTACTCACTCTGAGTTCTCAAAAAGGGTTTCTTCACCCCGGGAAGTTAATTAAATACCATTTGGAGGCATTTAATGTTCGAGCAAAAACGGCTGATTTTCGACAAAAGAGATAACACCCCCCCATTACGTCATGCTTCAGAAATGTGGAAAATGGTCCGTTTTCAAATGTTTTATTTTTGAACGTCAGTTCACATTTGTAGGTGGATCATCAGTGTTAGAGCTAAAATTAGCATGTTTAAAGTGATTTTCATGCTTCCAGGGGCCCAAAACACAAGATTTATGGAATGGTTAAAAGTGCATGAAAATGGCAAATTTACTCACTCTGAGTTCTCAAAAAGGGTTTCTTCACCCCGGGAAGTTAAATAAATACCATTTGGAGGCATTTAATGTTCGAGCAAAAACGGCTGATTTTCGACAAAAGAGATAACACCCCCCCATTACGTCATGCTTCAGAAATGTGGAAAATGGTCCGTTTTCAAATGTTTTATTTTTGAACGTCAGTTCACATTTGTAGGTGGATCATCAGTGTTAGAGCTAAAATTAGCATGTTTAAAGTGATTTTCATGCTTCCAGGGGCTCGGGAAGTTAATTAAATACCATTTGGAGGCATTTAATGTTCGAGCAAAAACGGCTGATTTTCGACAAAAGAGATAACACCCCCCCATTACGTCATGCTTCAGAAATGTGGAAAATGGTCCGTTTTCAAATGTTTTATTTTTGAACGTCAGTTCACATTTGTAGGTGGATCATCAGTGTTAGAGCTAAAATTAGCATGTTTAAAGTGATTTTCATGCTTCCAGGGGCTCGGGAAGTTAATTAAATACCATTTGGAGGCATTTAATGTTCGAGCAAAAACGGCTGATTTTCGACAAAAGAGATAACACCCCCCCATTACGTCATGCTTCAGAAATGTGGAAAATGGTCCGTTTTCAAATGTTTTATTTTTGAACGTCAGTTCACATTTGTAGGTGGATCATCAGTGTTAAAGCTAAAATTAGCATGTTTAAAGTGATTTTCATGCTTCCAGGGGCTCGGGAAGTTAATTAAATACCATTTGGAGGCATTTAATGTTCGAGCAAAAACGGCTGATTTTCGACAAAGAGATAACACCCCCCCATTACGTCATGCTTCAGAAATGTGGAAAATGGTCCGTTTTCAAATGTTTTATTTTTGAACGTCAGTTCACATTTGTAGGTGGATCATCAGTGTTAGAGCTAAAATTAGCATGTTTAAAGTGATTTTCATGCTTCCAGGGGCTCGGGAAGTTAATTAAATACCATTTGGAGGCATTTAATGTTCGAGCAAAACGGCTGATTTTCGACAAAAGAGATAACACCCCCCCATTACGTCATGCTTCAGAAATGTGGAAAATGGTCCGTTTTCAAATGTTTTATTTTTGAACGTCAGTTCACATTTGTAGGTGGATCATCAGTGTTAGAGCTAAAATTAGCATGTTTAAAGTGATTTTCATGCTTCCAGGGGCCCAAAACACAAGATTTATGGAATGGTTAAAAGTGCATGAAAATGGCCAATTTACTCACTCTGAGTTCTCAAAAAGGGTTTCTTCACCCCGGGAAGTTAATTAAATACCATTTGGAGGCATTTAATGTTCGAGCAAAAACGGCTGATTTTCGACAAAAGAGATAACACCCCCCCATTACGTCATGCTTCAGAAATGTGGAAAATGGTCCGTTTTCAAATGTTTTATTTTTGAACGTCAGTTCACATTTGTAGGTGGATCATCAGTGTTAGAGCTAAAATTAGCATGTTTAAAGTGATTTTCATGCTTCCAGGGGCCCAAAACACAAGATTTATGGAATGGTTAAAAGTGCATGAAAATGGCCAATTTACTCACTCTGAGTTCTCAAAAAGGGTTTCTTCACCCCGGGAAGTTAATTAAATACCATTTGGAGGCATTTAATGTTCGAGCAAAAACGGCTGATTTTCGACAAAAGAGATAACACCCCCCCATTACGTCATGCTTCAGAAATGTGGAAAATGGTCCGTTTTCAAATGTTTTATTTTTGAACGTCAGTTCACATTTGTAGGTGGATCATCAGTGTTAGAGCTAAAATTAGCATGTTTAAAGTGATTTTCATGCTTCCAGGGGCCCAAAACACAAGATTTATGGAATGGTTAAAAGTGCATGAAAATGGCCAATTTACTCACTCTGAGTTCTCAAAAGGGTTTCTTCACCCGGGAAGTTAATTAAATACCATTTGGAGGCATTTAATGTTCGAGCAAAAACGGCTGATTTTCGACAAAAGAGATAACACCCCCCCATTACGTCATGCTTCAGAAATGTGGAAAATGGTCCGTTTTCAAATGTTTTATTTTTGAACGTCAGTTCACATTTGTAGGTGGATCATCAGTGTTAGAGCTAAAATTAGCATGTTTAAAGTGATTTTCATGCTTCCAGGGCTCGGGAAGTTAATTAAATACATTTGGAGGCATTTAATGTTCGAGCAAAAACGGCTGATTTTCGACAAAAGAGATAACACCCCCCCATTACGTCATGCTTCAGAAATGTGGAAAATGGTCCGTTTTCAAATGTTTTATTTTTGAACGTCAGTTCACATTTGTAGGTGGATCATCAGTGTTAGAGCTAAAATTAGCATGTTTAAAGTGATTTTCATGCTTATGCTTCCAGGGGCTCGGGAAGTTAATTAAATACCATTTGGAGGCATTTAATGTTCGAGCAAAAACGGCTGATTTTCGACAAAAGAGATAACACCCCCCCATTACGTCATGCTTCAGAAATGTGGAAAATGGTCCGTTTTCAAATGTTTTATTTTTGAACGTCAGTTCACATTTGTAGGTGGATCATCAGTGTTAGAGCTAAAATTAGCATGTTTAAAGTGATTTTCATGCTTCCAGGGGCCCAAAACACAAGATTTATGGAATGGTTAAAAGTGCATGAAAATGGCCAATTTACTCACTCTGAGTTCTCAAAAAGGGTTTCTTCACCCCGGGAAGTTAATTAAATACCATTTGGAGGCATTTAATGTTCGAGCAAAAACGGCTGATTTTCGACAAAAGAGATAACACCCCCCCATTACGTCATGCTTCAGAAATGTGGAAAATGGTCCGTTTTCAAATGTTTTATTTTTGAACGTCAGTTCACATTTGTAGGTGGATCATCAGTGTTAGAGCTAAAATTAGCATGTTTAAAGTGATTTTCATGCTTCCAGGCGCTCGGGAAGTTAATTAAATACCATTTGGAGGCATTTAATGTTCGAGCAAAAACGGCTGATTTTCGACAAAAGAGATAACACCCCCCCATTACGTCATGCTTCAGAAATGTGGAAAATGGTCCGTTTTCAAATGTTTTATTTTTGAACGTCAGTTCACATTTGTAGGTGGATCATCAGTGTTAGAGCTAAAATTAGCATGTTTAAAGTGATTTTCATGCTTCCAGGGGCTCGGGAAGTTAATTAAATACCATTTGGAGGCATTTAATGTTCGAGCAAAAACGGCTGATTTTCGACAAAAGAGATAACACCCCCCCATTACGTCATGCTTCAGAAATGTGGAAAATGGTCCGTTTTCAAATGTTTTATTTTTGAACGTCAGTTCACATTTGTAGGTGGATCATCAGTGTTAGAGCTAAAATTAGCATGTTTAAAGTGATTTTCATGCTTCCAGGGGCCCAAAACACAAGATTTATGGAATGGTTAAAAGTGCATGAAAATGGCCAATTTACTCACTCTGAGTTCTCAAAAAGGGTTTCTTCACCCCGGGAAGTTAATTAAATACCATTTGGAGGCATTTAATGTTCGAGCAAAAACGGCTGATTTTCGACAAAAGAGATAACACCCCCCCATTACGTCATGCTTCAGAAATGTGGAAAATGGTCCGTTTTCAAATGTTTTATTTTTGAACGTCAGTTCACATTTGTAGGTGGATCATCAGTGTTAGAGCTAAAATTAGCATGTTTAAAGTGATTTTCATGCTTCCAGGGGCTCGGGAAGTTAATTAAATACCATTTGGAGGCATTTAATGTTCGAGCAAAAACGGCTGATTTTCGACAAAAGAGATAACACCCCCCCATTACGTCATGCTTCAGAAATGTGGAAAATGGTCCGTTTTCAAATGTTTTATTTTTGAACGTCAGTTCACATTTGTAGGTGGATCATCAGTGTTAGAGCTAAAATTAGCATGTTTAAAGTGATTTTCATGCTTCCAGGGGCTCGGGAAGTTAATTAAATACCATTTGGAGGCATTTAATGTTCGAGCAAAAACGGCTGATTTTCGACAAAAGAGATAACACCCCCCCATTACGTCATGCTTCAGAAATGTGGAAAATGGTCCGTTTTCAAATGTTTTATTTTTGAACGTCAGTTCACATTTGTAGGTGGATCATCAGTGTTAGAGCTAAAATTAGCATGTTTAAAGTGATTTTCATGCTTCCAGGGGCCCAAAACACAAGATTTATGGAATGGTTAAAAGTGCATGAAAATGGCCAATTTACTCACTCTGAGTTCTCAAAAAGGGTTTCTTCACCCCGGGAAGTTAATTAAATACCATTTGGAGGCATTTAATGTTCGAGCAAAAACGGCTGATTTTCGACAAAAGAGATAACACCCCCCCATTACGTCATGCTTCAGAAATGTGGAAAATGGTCCGTTTTCAAATGTTTTATTTTTGAACGTCAGTTCACATTTGTAGGTGGATCATCAGTGTTAGAGCTAAAATTAGCATGTTTAAAGTGATTTTCATGCTTCCAGGGGCTCGGGAAGTTAATTAAATACCATTTGGAGGCATTTAATGTTCGAGCAAAAACGGCTGATTTTCGACAAAAGAGATAACACCCCCCCATTACGTCATGCTTCAGAAATGTGGAAAATGGTCCGTTTTCAAATGTTTTATTTTTGAACGTCAGTTCACATTTGTAGGTGGATCATCAGTGTTAGAGCTAAAATTAGCATGTTTAAAGTGATTTTCATGCTTCCAGGGGCCCAAAACACAAGATTTATGGAATGGTTAAAAGTGCATGAAAATGGCCAATTTACTCACTCTGAGTTCTCAAAAAGGGTTTCTTCACCCCGGGAAGTTAATTAAATACCATTTGGAGGCATTTAATGTTCGAGCAAAAACGGCTGATTTTCGACAAAAGAGATAACACCCCCCCATTACGTCATGCTTCAGAAATGTGGAAAATGGTCCGTTTTCAAATGTTTTATTTTTGAACGTCAGTTCACATTTGTAGGTGGATCATCAGTGTTAGAGCTAAAATTAGCATGTTTAAAGTGATTTTCATGCTTCCAGGGGCCCAAAACACAAGATTTATGGAATGGTTAAAAGTGCATGAAAATGGCCAATTTACTCACTCTGAGTTCTCAAAAAGGGTTTCTTCACCCCGGGAAGTTAATTAAATACCATTTGGAGGCATTTAATGTTCGAGCAAAAACGGCTGATTTTCGACAAAAGAGATAACACCCCCCCATTACGTCATGCTTCAGAAATGTGGAAAATGGTCCGTTTTCAAATGTTTTATTTTTGAACGTCAGTTCACATTTGTAGGTGGATCATCAGTGTTAGAGCTAAAATTAGCATGTTTAAAGTGATTTTCATGCTTCCAGGGGCCCAAAACACAAGATTTATGGAATGGTTAAAAGTGCATGAAAATGGCCAATTTACTCACTCTGAGTTCTCAAAAAGGGTTTCTTCACCCCGGGAAGTTAATTAAATACCATTTGGAGGCATTTAATGTTCGAGCAAAAACGGCTGATTTTCGACAAAAGAGATAACACCCCCCCATTACGTCATGCTTCAGAAATGTGGAAAATGGTCCGTTTTCAAATGTTTTATTTTTGAACGTCAGTTCACATTTGTAGGTGGATCATCAGTGTTAGAGCTAAAATTAGCATGTTTAAAGTGATTTTCATGCTTCCAGGGGCCCAAAACACAAGATTTATGGAATGGTTAAAAGTGCATGAAAATGGCAAATTTACTCACTCTGAGTTCTCAAAAAGGGTTTCTTCACCCCGGGAAGTTAATTAAATACCATTTGGAGGCATTTAATGTTCGAGCAAAAACGGCTGATTTTCGACAAAAGAGATAACACCCCCCCATTACGTCATGCTTCAGAAATGTGGAAAATGGTCCGTTTTCAAATGTTTTATTTTTGAACGTCAGTTCACATTTGTAGGTGGATCATCAGTGTTAGAGCTAAAATTAGCATGTTTAAAGTGATTTTCATGCTTCCAGGGGCTCGGGAAGTTAATTAAATACCATTTGGAGGCATTTAATGTTCGAGCAAAAACGGCTGATTTTCGACAAAAGAGATAACACCCCCTCATTACGTCATGCTTCAGAAATGTGGAAAATGGTACGTTTTCAAATGTTTTATTTTTGAACGTCAGTTCACATTTGTAGGTGGATCATCAGTGTTAGAGCTAAAATTAGCATGTTTAAAGTGATTTTCATGCTTCCAGGGGCTCTGGAAGTTAATTAAATACCATTTGGAGGCATTTAATGTTCGAGCAAAAACGGCTGATTTTCCACAAAAGAGATAACACCCCCCCATTACGTCATGCTTCAGAAATGTGGAAAATGGTCCGTTTTCAAATGTTTTATTTTTGAACGTCAGTTCACATTTGTAGGTGGATCATCAGTGTTAAAGCTAAAATTAGCATGTTTAAAGTGATTTTCATGCTTCCAGGGGCTCGGGAAGTTAATTAAATACCATTTGGAGGCATTTAATGTTCGAGCAAAAACGGCTGATTTTTGACAAAAGAGATAACACCCCCCCATTACGTCATGCTTCAGAAATGTGGAAAATGGTCCGTTTTCAAATGTTTTATTTTTGAACGTCAGTTCACATTTGTAGGTGGATCATCAGTGTTAGAGCTAAAATTAGCATGTTTAAAGTGATTTTCATGCTTCCAGGGGCCCAAAACACAAGATTTATGGAATGGTTAAAAGTGCATTAAAATGGCCAATTTACTCACTCTGAGTTCTCAAAAAGGGTTTCTTCACCCCGGGAAGTTAATTAAATACCATTTGGAGGCATTTAATGTTCGAGCAAAAACGGCTGATTTTCGACAAAAGAGATAACACCCCCCCATTACGTCATGCTTCAGAAATGTGGAAAATGGTCCGTTTTCAAATGTTTTATTTTTGAACGTCAGTTCACATTTGTAGGTGGATCATCAGTGTTAGAGCTAAAATTAGCATGTTTAAAGTGATTTTCATGCTTCCAGGGGCCCAAAACACAAGATTTATGGAATGGTTAAAAGTGCATGAAAATGGCCAATTTACTCACTCTGAGTTCTCAAAAAGGGTTTCTTCACCCCGGGAAGTTAATTAAATACCATTTGGAGGCATTTAATGTTCGAGCAAAAACGGCTGATTTTCGACAAAAGAGATAACACCCCCCCATTACGTCATGCTTCAGAAATGTGGAAAATGGTCCGTTTTCAAATGTTTTATTTTTGAACGTCAGTTCACATTTGTAGGTGGATCATCAGTGTTAGAGCTAAAATTAGCATGTTTAAAGTGATTTTCATGCTTCCAGGGGCTCGGGAAGTTAATTAAATACCATTTGGAGGCATTTAATGTTCGAGCAAAAACGGCTGATTTTCGACAAAAGAGATAACACCCCCCCATTACGTCATGCTTCAGAAATGTGGAAAATGGTCCGTTTTCAAATGTTTTATTTTTGAACGTCAGTTCACATTTGTAGGTGGATCATCAGTGTTAGAGCTAAAATTAGCATGTTTAAAGTGATTTTCATGCTTCCAGGGGCCCAAAACACAAGATTTATGGAATGGTTAAAAGTGCATGAAAATGGCCAATTTACTCACTCTGAGTTCTCAAAAAGGGTTTCTTCACCCCGGGAAGTTAATTAAATACCATTTGGAGGCATTTAATGTTCGAGCAAAAACGGCTGATTTTCGACAAAAGAGATAACACCCCCCCATTACGTCATGCTTCAGAAATGTGGAAAATGGTCCGTTTTCAAATGTTTTATTTTTGAACGTCAGTTCACATTTGTAGGTGGATCATCAGTGTTAGAGCTAAAATTAGCATGTTTAAAGTGATTTTCATGCTTCCAGGGGCCCAAAACACAAGATTTATGGAATGGTTAAAAGTGCATGAAAATGGCCAATTTACTCACTCTGAGTTCTCAAAAAGGGTTTCTTCACCCCGGGAAGTTAATTAAATACCATTTGGAGGCATTTAATGTTCGAGCAAAAACGGCTGATTTTCGACAAAAGAGATAACACCCCCCCATTACGTCATGCTTCAGAAATGTGGAAAATGGTCCGTTTTCAAATGTTTTATTTTTGAACGTCAGTTCACATTTGTAGGTGGATCATCAGTGTTAGAGCTAAAATTAGCATGTTTAAAGTGATTTTCATGCTTCCAGGGGCCCAAAACACAAGATTTATGGAATGGTTAAAAGTGCATGAAAATGGCCAATTTACTCACTCTGAGTTCTCAAAAAGGGTTTCTTCACCCCGGGAAGTTAATTAAATACCATTTGGAGGCATTTAATGTTCGAGCAAAAACGGCTGATTTTCGACAAAAGAGATAACACCCCCCCATTACGTCATGCTTCAGAAATGTGGAAAATGGTCCGTTTTCAAATGTTTTATTTTTGAACGTCAGTTCACATTTGTAGGTGGATCATCAGTGTTAGAGCTAAAATTAGCATGTTTAAAGTGATTTTCATGCTTCCAGGGGCTCGGGAAGTTAATTAAATACCATTTGGAGGCATTTAATGTTCGAGCAAAAACGGCTGATTTTCGACAAAAGAGATAACACCCCCCCATTACGTCATGCTTCAGAAATGTGGAAAATGGTCCGTTTTCAAATGTTTTATTTTTGAACGTCAGTTCACATTTGTAGGTGGATCATCAGTGTTAGAGCTAAAATTAGCATGTTTAAAGTGATTTTCATGCTTCCAGGGGCTCGGGAAGTTAATTAAATACCATTTGGAGGCATTTAATGTTCGAGCAAAAACGGCTGATTTTCGACAAAAGAGATAACACCCCCCCATTACGTCATGCTTCAGAAATGTGGAAAATGGTCCGTTTTCAAATGTTTTATTTTTGAACGTCAGTTCACATTTGTAGGTGGATCATCAGTGTTAGAGCTAAAATTAGCATGTTTAAAGTGATTTTCATGCTTCCAGGGGCCCAAAACACAAGATTTATGGAATGGTTAAAAGTGCATGAAAATGGCCAATTTACTCACTCTGAGTTCTCAAAAAGGGTTTCTTCACCCCGGGAAGTTAATTAAATACCATTTGGAGGCATTTAATGTTCGAGCAAAAACGGCTGATTTTCGACAAAAGAGATAACACCCCCCCATTACGTCATGCTTCAGAAATGTGGAAAATGGTCCGTTTTCAAATGTTTTATTTTTGAACGTCAGTTCACATTTGTAGGTGGATCATCAGTGTTAGAGCTAAAATTAGCATGTTTAAAGTGATTTTCATGCTTCCAGGGGCTCGGGAAGTTAATTAAATACCATTTGGAGGCATTTAATGTTCGAGCAAAAACGGCTGATTTTCGACAAAAGAGATAACACCCCCCCATTACGTCATGCTTCAGAAATGTGGAAAATGGTCCGTTTTCAAATGTTTTATTTTTGAACGTCAGTTCACATTTGTAGGTGGATCATCAGTGTTAGAGCTAAAATTAGCATGTTTAAAGTGATTTTCATGCTTCCAGGGGCTCGGGAAGTTAATTAAATACCATTTGGAGGCATTTAATGTTCGAGCAAAAACGGCTGATTTTCGACAAAAGAGATAACACCCCCCCATTACGTCATGCTTCAGAAATGTGGAAAATGGTCCGTTTTCAAATGTTTTATTTTTGAACGTCAGTTCACATTTGTAGGTGGATCATCAGTGTTAGAGCTAAAATTAGCATGTTTAAAGTGATTTTCATGCTTCCAGGGGCCCAAAACACAAGATTTATGGAATGGTTAAAAGTGCATGAAAATGGCCAATTTACTCACTCTGAGTTCTCAAAAAGGGTTTCTTCACCCCGGGAAGTTAATTAAATACCATTTGGAGGCATTTAATGTTCGAGCAAAAACGGCTGATTTTCGACAAAAGAGATAACACCCCCCCATTACGTCATGCTTCAGAAATGTGGAAAATGGTCCGTTTTCAAATGTTTTATTTTTGAACGTCAGTTCACATTTGTAGGTGGATCATCAGTGTTAGAGCTAAAATTAGCATGTTTAAAGTGATTTTCATGCTTCCAGGGGCCCAAAACACAAGATTTATGGAATGGTTAAAAGTGCATGAAAATGGCCAATTTACTCACTCTGAGTTCTCAAAAAGGGTTTCTTCACCCCGGGAAGTTAATTAAATACCATTTGGAGGCATTTAATGTTCGAGCAAAAACGGCTGATTTTCGACAAAAGAGATAACACCCCCCCATTACGTCATGCTTCAGAAATGTGGAAAATGGTCCGTTTTCAAATGTTTTATTTTTGAACGTCAGTTCACATTTGTAGGTGGATCATCAGTGTTAGAGCTAAAATTAGCATGTTTAAAGTGATTTTCATGCTTCCAGGGGCTCGGGAAGTTAATTAAATACCATTTGGAGGCATTTCATGTTCGAGCAAAAACGGCTGATTTTCGACAAAAGAGATAACACCCCCCCATTACGTCATGCTTCAGAAATGTGGAAAATGGTCCGTTATCAAATGTTTTATTTTTGAACGTCAGTTCACATTTGTAGGTGGATCATCAGTGTTAGAGCTAAAATTAGCATGTTTAAAGTGATTTTCATGCTTCCAGGGGCTCGGGAAGTTAATTAAATACCATTTGGAGGCATTTAATGTTCGAGCAAAAACGGCTGATTTTCGACAAAAGAGATAACACCCCCCCATTACGTCATGCTTCAGAAATGTGGAAAATGGTCCGTTTTCAAATGTTTTATTTTTGAACGTCAGTTCACATTTGTAGGTGGATCATCAGTGTTAGAGCTAAAATTAGCATGTTTAAAGTGATTTTCATGCTTCCAGGGGCTCGGGAAGTTAATTAAATACCATTTGGAGGCATTTAATGTTCGAGCAAAAACGGCTGATTTTCGACAAAAGAGATAACACCCCCCCATTACGTCATGCTTCAGAAATGTGGAAAATGGTCCGTTTTCAAATGTTTTATTTTTGAACGTCAGTTCACATTTGTAGGTGGATCATCAGTGTTAGAGCTAAAATTAGCATGTTTAAAGTGATTTTCATGCTTCCAGGGGCTCGGGAAGTTAATTAAATACCATTTGGAGGCATTTAATGTTCGAGCAAAAACGGCTGATTTTCGACAAAAGAGATAACACCCCCCCCATTACGTCATGCTTCAGAAATGTGGAAAATGGTCCGTTTTCAAATGTTTTATTTTTGAACGTCAGTTCACATTTGTAGGTGGATCATCAGTGTTAGAGCTAAAATTAGCATGTTTAAAGTGATTTTCATGCTTCCAGGGGCTCGGGAAGTTAATTAAATACCATTTGGAGGCATTTAATGTTCGAGCAAAAACGGCTGATTTTCGACAAAAGAGATAACACCCCCCCATTACGTCATGCTTCAGAAATGTGGAAAATGGTCCGTTTTCAAATGTTTTATTTTTGAACGTCAGTTCACATTTGTAGGTGGATCATCAGTGTTAGAGCTAAAATTAGCATGTTTAAAGTGATTTTCATGCTTCCAGGGGCTCGGGAAGTTAATTAAATACCATTTGGAGGCATTTAATGTTCGAGCAAAAACGGCTGATTTTCGACAAAAGAGATAACACCCCCCCATTACGTCATGCTTCAGAAATGTGGAAAATGGTCCGTTTTCAAATGTTTTATTTTTGAACGTCAGTTCACATTTGTAGGTGGATCATCAGTGTTAGAGCTAAAATTAGCATGTTTAAAGTGATTTTCATGCTTCCAGGGGCTCGGGAAGTTAATTAAATACCATTTGGAGGCATTTAATGTTCGAGCAAAAACGGCTGATTTTCGACAAAAGAGATAACACCCCCCCATTACGTCATGCTTCAGAAATGTGGAAAATGGTCCGTTTTCAATTTTTTTTTTTTTGAACGTCAGTTCACATTTGTAGGTGGATCATCAGTGTTAGAGCTAAAATTAGCATGTTTAAAGTGATTTTCATGCTTCCAGGGGCCCAAAACACAAGATTTATGGAATGGTTAAAAGTGCATGAAAATGGCCAATTTACTCACTCTGAGTTCTCCAAAAGGGTTTCTTCACCCTGGGAAGTTAATTAAATACCATTTGGAGGCATTTAATGTTCGAGCAAAAACGGCTGATTTTCGACAAAAGAGATAACACCCCCCCATTACGTCATGCTTCAGAAATGTGGAAAATGGTCCGTTTTCAAATGTTTTATTTTTGAACGTCAGTTCACATTTGTAGGTGGATCATCAGTGTTAGAGCTAAAATTAGCATGTTTAAAGTGATTTTCATGCTTCCAGGGGCCCAAAACACAAGATTTATGGAATGGTTAAAAGTGCATGAAAATGGCCAATTTACTCACTCTGAGTTCTCAAAAAGGGTTTCTTCACCCCGGGAAGTTAATTAAATACCATTTGGAGGCATTTAATGTTCGAGCAAAAACGGCTGATTTTCGACAAAAGAGATAACACCCCCCCATTACGTCATGCTTCAGAAATGTGGAAAATGGTCCGTTTTCAAATGTTTTATTTTTGAACGTCAGTTCACATTTGTAGGTGGATCATCAGTGTTAGAGCTAAAATTAGCATGTTTAAAGTGATTTTCATGCTTCCAGGGGCTCGGGAAGTTAATTAAATACCATTTGGAGGCATTTAATGTTTGAGCAAAAACGGCTGATTTTCGACAAAAGAGATAACACCCCCCCATTACGTCATGCTTCAGAAATGTGGAAAATGGTCCGTTTTCAAATGTTTTATTTTTGAACGTCAGTTCACATTTGTAGGTGGATCATCAGTGTTAGAGCTAAAATTAGCATGTTTAAAGTGATTTTCATGCTTCCAGGGGCTCGGGAAGTTAATTAAATACCATTTGGAGGCATTTAATGTTCGAGCAAAAATGGCTGATTTCCGACAAAAGAGATAACACCCCCCCATTACGTCATGCTTCAGAAATGTGGAAAATGGTCCGTTTTCAAATGTTTTATTTTTGAACGTCAGTTCACATTTGTAGGTGGATCATCAGTGTTAGAGCTAAAATTAGCATGTTTAAAGTGATTTTCATGCTTCCAGGGGCTCGGGAAGTTAATTAAATACCATTTGGAGGCATTTAATGTTCGAGCAAAAACGGCTGATTTTCGACAAAAGAGATAACACCCCCCCATTACGTCATGCTTCAGAAATGTGGAAAATGGTCCGTTTTCAAATGTTTTATTTTTGAACGTCAGTTCACATTTGTAGGTGGATCATCAGTGTTAGAGCTAAAATTAGCATGTTTAAAGTGATTTTCATGCTTCCAGGGGCCCAAAACACAAGATTTATGGAATGGTTAAAAGTGCATGAAAATGGCCAATTTACTCACTCTGAGTTCTCAAAAAGGGTTTCTTCACCCCGGGAAGTTAATAAAATACCATTTGGAGGCATTTAATGTTCGAGCAAAAACGGCTGATTTTCGACAAAAGAGATAACACCCCCCCATTACGTCATGCTTCAGAAATGTGGAAAATGGTCCGTTTTCAAATGTTTTATTTTTGAACATCAGTTCACATTTGTAGGTGGATCATCAGTGTTAGAGCTAAAATTAGCATGTTTAAAGTGATTTTCATGCTTCCAGGGGCTCGGGAAGTTAATTAAATACCATTTGGAGGCATTTAATGTTCGAGCAAAAACGGCTGATTTTCGACAAAAGAGATAACACCCCCCCATTACGTCATGCTTCAGAAATGTGGAAAATGGTCCGTTTTCAAATGTTTTATTTTTGAACGTCAGTTCACATTTGTAGGTGGATCATCAGTGTTAGAGCTAAAATTAGCATGTTTAAAGTGATTTTCATGCTTCCAGGGGCTCGGGAAGTTAATTAAATACCATTTGGAGGTATTTAATGTTCGAGCAAAAACGGCTGATTTTCGACAAAAGAGATAACACCCCCCCATTACGTCATGCTTCAGAAATGTGGAAAATGGTCCGTTTTCAAATGTTTTATTTTTGAACGTCAGTTCACATTTGTAGGTGGATCATCAGTGTTAGAGCTAAAATTAGCATGTTTAAAGTGATTTTCATGCTTCCAGGGGCCCAAAACACAAGATTTATGGAATGGTTAAAAGTGCATGAAAATGGCCAATTTACTCACTCTGAGTTCTCAAAAAGGGTTTCTTCACCCCGGGAAGTTAATTAAATACCATTTGGAGGCATTTAATGTTCGAGCAAAAACGGCTGATTTTCGACAAAAGAGATAACACCCCCCCATTACGTCATGCTTCAGAAATGTGGAAAATGGTCCGTTTTCAAATGTTTTATTTTTGAACGTCAGTTCACATTTGTAGGTGGATCATCAGTGTTAGAGCTAAAATTAGCATGTTTAAAGTGATTTTCATGCTTCCAGGGGCTCGGGAAGTTAATTAAATACCATTTGGAGGCATTTAATGTTCGAGCAAAAACGGCTGATTTTCGACAAAAGAGATAACACCCCCCCTATACGTCATGCTTCAGAAATGTGGAAAATGGTCCGTTTTCAAATGTTTTATTTTTGAACGTCAGTTCACATTTGTAGGTGGATCATCAGTGTTAGAGCTAAAATTAGCATGTTTAAAGTGATTTTCATGCTTCCAGGGGCCCAAAACACAAGATTTATGGAATGGTTAAAAGTGCATGAAAATGGCCAATTTACTCACTCTGAGTTCTCAAAAAGGGTTTCTTCACCCCGGGAAGTTAATTAAATACCATTTGGAGGCATTTAATGTTCGAGCAAAAACGGCTGATTTTCGACAAAAGAGATAACACCCCCCCATTACGTCATGCTTCAGAAATGTGGAAAATGGTCCGTTTTCAAATGTTTTATTTTTGAACGTCAGTTCACATTTGTAGGTGGATCATCAGTGTTAGAGCTAAAATTAGCATGTTTAAAGTGATTTTCATGCTTCCAGGGGCCCAAAACACAAGATTTATGGAATGGTTAAAAGTGCATGAAAATGGCCAATTTACTCACTCTGAGTTCTCAAAAAGGGTTTCTTCACCCCGGGAAGTTAATTAAATACCATTTGGAGGCATTTAATGTTCGAGCAAAAACGGCTGATTTTCGACAAAAGAGATAACACCCCCCCATTACGTCATGCTTCAGAAATGTGGAAAATGGTCCGTTTTCAAATGTTTTATTTTTGAACGTCAGTTCACATTTGTAGGTGGATCATCAGTGTTAGAGCTAAAATTAGCATGTTTAAAGTGATTTTCATGCTTCCAGGGGCTCGGGAAGTTAATTAAATACCATTTGGAGGCATTTAATGTTCGAGCAAAAACGGCTGATTTTCGACAAAAGAGATAACACCCCCCCATTACGTCATGCTTCAGAAATGTGGAAAATGGTCCGTTTTCAAATGTTTTATTTTTGAACGTCAGTTCACATTTGTAGGTGGATCATCAGTGTTAGAGCTAAAATTAGCATGTTTAAAGTGATTTTCATGCTTCCAGGGGCTCGGGAAGTTAATTAAATACCATTTGGAGGCATTTAATGTTCGAGCAAAAACGGCTGATTTTCGACAAAAGAGATAACACCCCCCCATTACGTCATGCTTCAGAAATGTGGAAAATGGTCCGTTTTCAAATGTTTTATTTTTGAACGTCAGTTCACATTTGTAGGTGGATCATCAGTGTTAGAGCTAAAAATAGCATGTTTAAAGTGATTTTCATGCTTCCAGGGGCTCGGGAAGTTAATTAAATACCATTTGGAGGCATTTAATGTTCGAGCAAAAACGGCTGATTTTCGACAAAAGAGATAACACCCCCCCATTACGTCATGCTTCAGAAATGTGGAAAATGGTCCGTTTTCAAATGTTTTATTTTTGAACGTCAGTTCACATTTGTAGGTGGATCATCAGTGTTAGAGCTAAAATTAGCATGTTTAAAGTGATTTTCATGCTTCCAGGGGCCCAAAACACAAGATTTATGGAATGGTTAAAAGTGCATGAAAATGGCCAATTTACTCACTCTGAGTTCTCAAAAAGGGTTTCTTCACCCCGGGAAGTTAATTAAATACCATTTGGAGGCATTTAATGTTCGAGCAAAAACGGCTGATTTTCGACAAAAGAGATAACACCCCCCCATTACGTCATGCTTCAGAAATGTGGAAAATGGTCCGTTTTCAAATGTTTTATTTTTGAACGTCAGTTCACATTTGTAGGTGGATCATCAGTGTTAGAGCTAAAATTAGCATGTTTAAAGTGATTTTCATGCTTCCAGGGGCCCAAAACACAAGATTTATGGAATGGTTAAAAGTGCATGAAAATGGCCAATTTACTCACTCTGAGTTCTCAAAAAGGGTTTCTTCACCCCGGGAAGTTAATTAAATACCATTTGGAGGCATTTAATGTTCGAGCAAAAACGGCTGATTTTCGACAAAAGAGATAACACCCCCCCATTACGTCATGCTTCAGAAATGTGGAAAATGGTCCGTTTTCAAATGTTTTATTTTTGAACGTCAGTTCACATTTGTAGGTGGATCATCAGTGTTAGAGCTAAAATTAGCATGTTTAAAGTGATTTTCATGCTTCCAGGGGCTCGGGAAGTTAATTAAATACCATTTGGAGGCATTTAATGTTCGAGCAAAAACGGCTGATTTTCGACAAAAGAGATAACACCCCCCCATTACGTCATGCTTCAGAAATGTGGAAAATGGTCCGTTTTCAAATGTTTTATTTTTGAACGTCAGTTCACATTTGTAGGTGGATCATCAGTGTTAGAGCTAAAATTAGCATGTTTAAAGTGATTTTCATGCTTCCAGGGGCCCAAAACACAATATTTATGGAATGGTTAAAAGTGCATGAAAATGGCCAATTTACTCACTCTGAGTTCTCAAAAAGGGTTTCTTCACCCCGGGAAGTTAATTAAATACCATTTGGAGGCATTTAATGTTCGAGCAAAAACGGCTGATTTTCGACAAAAGAGATAACACCCCCCCCATTACGTCATGCTTCAGAAATGTGGAAAATGGTCCGTTTTCAAATGTTTTATTTTTGAACGTCAGTTCACATTTGTAGGTGGATCATCAGTGTTAGAGCTAAAATTAGCATGTTTAAAGTGATTTTCATGCTTCCAGGGGCTCGGGAAGTTAATTAAATACCATTTGGAGGCATTTAATGTTCGAGCAAAAACGGCTGATTTTCGACAAAAGAGATAACACCCCCCCATTACGTCATGCTTCAGAAATGTGGAAAATGGTCCGTTTTCAAATGTTTTATTTTTGAACGTCAGTTCACATTTGTAGGTGGATCATCAGTGTTAGAGCTAAAATTAGCATGTTTAAAGTGATTTTCATGCTTCCAGGGGCTCGGGAAGTTAATTAAATACCATTTGGAGGCATTTAATGTTCGAGCAAAAACGGCTGATTTTCGACAAAAGAGATAACACCCCCCCGTTACGTCATGCTTCAGAAATGTGGAAAATGGTCCGTTTTCAAATGTTTTATTTTTGAACGTCAGTTCACATTTGTAGGTGGATCATCAGTGTTAGAGCTAAAATTAGCATGTTTAAAGTGATTTTCATGCTTCCAGGGGCCCAAAACACAAGATTTATGGAATGGTTAAAAGTGCATGAAAATGGCCAATTTACTCACTCTGAGTTCTCAAAAAGGGTTTCTTCACCCCGGGAAGTTAATTAAATACCATTTGGAGGCATTTAATGTTCGAGCAAAAACGGCTGATTTTCGACAAAAGAGATAACACCCCCCCATTACGTCATGCTTCAGAAATGTGGAAAATGGTCCGTTTTCAAATGTTTTATTTTTGAACGTCAGTTCACATTTGTAGGTGGATCATCAGTGTTAGAGCTAAAATTAGCATGTTTAAAGTGATTTTCATGCTTCCAGGGGCCCAAAACACAAGATTTATGGAATGGTTAAAAGTGCATGAAAATGGCCAATTTACTCACTCTGAGTTCTCAAAAAGGGTTTCTTCACCCCGGGAAGTTAATTAAATACCATTTGGAGGCATTTAATGTTCGAGCAAAAACGGCTGATTTTCGACAAAAGAGATAACACCCCCCCATTACGTCATGCTTCAGAAATGTGGAAAATGGTCCGTTTTCAAATGTTTTATTTTTGAACGTCAGTTCACATTTGTAGGTGGATCATCAGTGTTAGAGCTAAAATTAGCATGTTTAAAGTGATTTTCATGCTTCCAGGGGCCCAAAACACAAGATTTATGGAATGGTTAAAAGTGCATGAAAATGGCCAATTTACTCACTCTGAGTTCTCAAAAAGGGTTTCTTCACCCCGGGAAGTTAATTAAATACCATTTGGAGGCATTTAATGTTCGAGCAAAAACGGCTGATTTTCGACAAAAGAGATAACACCCCCCCATTACGTCATGCTTCAGAAATGTGGAAAATGGTCCGTTTTCAAATGTTTTATTTTTGAACGTCAGTTCACATTTGTAGGTGGATCATCAGTGTTAGAGCTAAAATTAGCATGTTTAAAGTGATTTTCATGCTTCCAGGGGCTCGGGAAGTTAATTAAATACCATTTGGAGGCATTTAATGTTCGAGCAAAAACGGCTGATTTTCGACAAAAGAGATAACACCCCCCCATTACGTCATGCTTCAGAAATGTGGAAAATGGTCCGTTTTCAAATGTTTTATTTTTGAACGTCAGTTCACATTTGTAGGTGGATCATCAGTGTTAGAGCTAAAATTAGCATGTTTAAAGTGATTTTCATGCTTCCAGGGGCTCGGGAAGTTAATTAAATACCATTTGGAGGCATTTAATGTTCAAGCAAAAACGGCTGATTTTCGACAAAAGAGATAACAATCCCCCATTACGTCATGCTTCAGAAATGTGGAAAATGGTCCGTTTTCAAATGTTTTATTTTTGAACGTCAGTTCACATTTGTAGGTGGATCATCAGTGTTAGAGCTAAAATTAGCATGTTTAAAGTGATTTTCATGCTTCCAGGGGCCCAAAACACAAGATTTATGGAATGGTTAAAAGTGCATGAAAATGGCCAATTTACTCACTCTGAGTTCTCAAAAAGGGTTTCTTCACCCCGGGAAGTTAATTAAATACCATTTGGAGGCATTTAATGTTCGAGCAAAAACGGCTGATTTTCGACAAAAGAGATAACACCCCCCCATTACGTCATGCTTCAGAAATGTGGAAAATGGTCCGTTTTCAAATGTTTTATTTTTGAACGTCAGTTCACATTTGTAGGTGGATCATCAGTGTTAGAGCTAAAATTAGCATGTTTAAAGTGATTTTCATGCTTCCAGGGGCTCGGGAAGTTAATTAAATACCATTTGGAGGCATTTAATGTTCGAGCAAAAACGGCTGATTTTCGACAAAAGAGATAACACCCCCCCATTACGTCATGCTTCAGAAATGTGGAAAATGGTCCGTTTTCAAATGTTTTATTTTTGAACGTCAGTTCACATTTGTAGGTGGATCATCAGTGTTAGAGCTAAAATTAGCATGTTTAAAGTGATTTTCATGCTTCCAGGGGCCCAAAACACAAGATTTATGGAATGGTTAAAAGTGCATGAAAATGGCCAATTTACTCACTCTGAGTTCTCAAAAAGGGTTTCTTCACCCCGGGAAGTTAATTAAATACCATTTGGAGGCATTTAATGTTCGAGCAAAAACGGCTGATTTTCGACAAAAGAGATAACACCCCCCCATTACGTCATGCTTCAGAAATGTGGAAAATGGTCCGTTTTCAAATGTTTTATTTTTGAACGTCAGTTCACATTTGTAGGTGGATCATCAGTGTTAGAGCTAAAATTAGCATGTTTAAAGTGATTTTCATGCTTCCAGGGGCTCGGGAAGTTAATTAAATACCATTTGGAGGCATTTAATGTTCGAGCAAAAACGGCTGATTTTCGACAAAAGAGATAACACCCCCCCCATTACGTCATGCTTCAGAAATGTGGAAAATGGTCCGTTTTCAAATGTTTTATTTTTGAACGTCAGTTCACATTTGTAGGTGGATCATCAGTGTTAGAGCTAAAATTAGCATGTTTAAAGTGATTTTCATGCTTCCAGGGGCTCGGGAAGTTAATTAAATACCATTTGGAGGCATTTAATGTTCGAGCAAAAATGGCTGATTTCCGACAAAAGAGATAACACCCCCCCATTACGTCATGCTTCAGAAATGTGGAAAATGGTCCGTTTTCAAATGTTTTATTTTTGAACGTCAGTTCACATTTGTAGGTGGATCATCAGTGTTAGAGCTAAAATTAGCATGTTTAAAGTGATTTTCATGCTTCCAGGGGCTCGGGAAGTTAATTAAATACCATTTGGAGGCATTTAATGTTCGAGCAAAAACGGCTGATTTTCGACAAAAGAGATAACACCCCCCCATTACGTCATGCTTCAGAAATGTGGAAAATGGTCCGTTTTCAAATGTTTTATTTTTGAACGTCAGTTCACATTTGTAGGTGGATCATCAGTGTTAGAGCTAAAATTAGCATGTTTAAAGTGATTTTCATGCTTCCAGGGGCCCAAAACACAAGATTTATGGAATGGTTAAAAGTGCATGAAAATGGCCAATTTACTCACTCTGAGTTCTCAAAAAGGGTTTCTTCACCCCGGGAAGTTAATAAAATACCATTTGGAGGCATTTAATGTTCGAGCAAAAACGGCTGATTTTCGACAAAAGAGATAACACCCCCCCATTACGTCATGCTTCAGAAATGTGGAAAATGGTCCGTTTTCAAATGTTTTATTTTTGAACATCAGTTCACATTTGTAGGTGGATCATCAGTGTTAGAGCTAAAATTAGCATGTTTAAAGTGATTTTCATGCTTCCAGGGGCTCGGGAAGTTAATTAAATACCATTTGGAGGCATTTAATGTTCGAGCAAAAACGGCTGATTTTCGACAAAAGAGATAACACCCCCCCATTACGTCATGCTTCAGAAATGTGGAAAATGGTCCGTTTTCAAATGTTTTATTTTTGAACGTCAGTTCACATTTGTAGGTGGATCATCAGTGTTAGAGCTAAAATTAGCATGTTTAAAGTGATTTTCATGCTTCCAGGGGCTCGGGAAGTTAATTAAATACCATTTGGAGGTATTTAATGTTCGAGCAAAAACGGCTGATTTTCGACAAAAGAGATAACACCCCCCCATTACGTCATGCTTCAGAAATGTGGAAAATGGTCCGTTTTCAAATGTTTTATTTTTGAACGTCAGTTCACATTTGTAGGTGGATCATCAGTGTTAGAGCTAAAATTAGCATGTTTAAAGTGATTTTCATGCTTCCAGGGGCCCAAAACACAAGATTTATGGAATGGTTAAAAGTGCATGAAAATGGCCAATTTACTCACTCTGAGTTCTCAAAAAGGGTTTCTTCACCCCGGGAAGTTAATTAAATACCATTTGGAGGCATTTAATGTTCGAGCAAAAACGGCTGATTTTCGACAAAAGAGATAACACCCCCCCATTACGTCATGCTTCAGAAATGTGGAAAATGGTCCGTTTTCAAATGTTTTATTTTTGAACGTCAGTTCACATTTGTAGGTGGATCATCAGTGTTAGAGCTAAAATTAGCATGTTTAAAGTGATTTTCATGCTTCCAGGGGCTCGGGAAGTTAATTAAATACCATTTGGAGGCATTTAATGTTCGAGCAAAAACGGCTGATTTTCGACAAAAGAGATAACACCCCCCCTATACGTCATGCTTCAGAAATGTGGAAAATGGTCCGTTTTCAAATGTTTTATTTTTGAACGTCAGTTCACATTTGTAGGTGGATCATCAGTGTTAGAGCTAAAATTAGCATGTTTAAAGTGATTTTCATGCTTCCAGGGGCCCAAAACACAAGATTTATGGAATGGTTAAAAGTGCATGAAAATGGCCAATTTACTCACTCTGAGTTCTCAAAAAGGGTTTCTTCACCCCGGGAAGTTAATTAAATACCATTTGGAGGCATTTAATGTTCGAGCAAAAACGGCTGATTTTCGACAAAAGAGATAACACCCCCCCATTACGTCATGCTTCAGAAATGTGGAAAATGGTCCGTTTTCAAATGTTTTATTTTTGAACGTCAGTTCACATTTGTAGGTGGATCATCAGTGTTAGAGCTAAAATTAGCATGTTTAAAGTGATTTTCATGCTTCCAGGGGCCCAAAACACAAGATTTATGGAATGGTTAAAAGTGCATGAAAATGGCCAATTTACTCACTCTGAGTTCTCAAAAAGGGTTTCTTCACCCCGGGAAGTTAATTAAATACCATTTGGAGGCATTTAATGTTCGAGCAAAAACGGCTGATTTTCGACAAAAGAGATAACACCCCCCCATTACGTCATGCTTCAGAAATGTGGAAAATGGTCCGTTTTCAAATGTTTTATTTTTGAACGTCAGTTCACATTTGTAGGTGGATCATCAGTGTTAGAGCTAAAATTAGCATGTTTAAAGTGATTTTCATGCTTCCAGGGGCTCGGGAAGTTAATTAAATACCATTTGGAGGCATTTAATGTTCGAGCAAAAACGGCTGATTTTCGACAAAAGAGATAACACCCCCCCATTACGTCATGCTTCAGAAATGTGGAAAATGGTCCGTTTTCAAATGTTTTATTTTTGAACGTCAGTTCACATTTGTAGGTGGATCATCAGTGTTAGAGCTAAAATTAGCATGTTTAAAGTGATTTTCATGCTTCCAGGGGCTCGGGAAGTTAATTAAATACCATTTGGAGGCATTTAATGTTCGAGCAAAAACGGCTGATTTTCGACAAAAGAGATAACACCCCCCCATTACGTCATGCTTCAGAAATGTGGAAAATGGTCCGTTTTCAAATGTTTTATTTTTGAACGTCAGTTCACATTTGTAGGTGGATCATCAGTGTTAGAGCTAAAAATAGCATGTTTAAAGTGATTTTCATGCTTCCAGGGGCTCGGGAAGTTAATTAAATACCATTTGGAGGCATTTAATGTTCGAGCAAAAACGGCTGATTTTCGACAAAAGAGATAACACCCCCCCATTACGTCATGCTTCAGAAATGTGGAAAATGGTCCGTTTTCAAATGTTTTATTTTTGAACGTCAGTTCACATTTGTAGGTGGATCATCAGTGTTAGAGCTAAAATTAGCATGTTTAAAGTGATTTTCATGCTTCCAGGGGCCCAAAACACAAGATTTATGGAATGGTTAAAAGTGCATGAAAATGGCCAATTTACTCACTCTGAGTTCTCAAAAAGGGTTTCTTCACCCCGGGAAGTTAATTAAATACCATTTGGAGGCATTTAATGTTCGAGCAAAAACGGCTGATTTTCGACAAAAGAGATAACACCCCCCCATTACGTCATGCTTCAGAAATGTGGAAAATGGTCCGTTTTCAAATGTTTTATTTTTGAACGTCAGTTCACATTTGTAGGTGGATCATCAGTGTTAGAGCTAAAATTAGCATGTTTAAAGTGATTTTCATGCTTCCAGGGGCCCAAAACACAAGATTTATGGAATGGTTAAAAGTGCATGAAAATGGCCAATTTACTCACTCTGAGTTCTCAAAAAGGGTTTCTTCACCCCGGGAAGTTAATTAAATACCATTTGGAGGCATTTAATGTTCGAGCAAAAACGGCTGATTTTCGACAAAAGAGATAACACCCCCCCATTACGTCATGCTTCAGAAATGTGGAAAATGGTCCGTTTTCAAATGTTTTATTTTTGAACGTCAGTTCACATTTGTAGGTGGATCATCAGTGTTAGAGCTAAAATTAGCATGTTTAAAGTGATTTTCATGCTTCCAGGGGCTCGGGAAGTTAATTAAATACCATTTGGAGGCATTTAATGTTCGAGCAAAAACGGCTGATTTTCGACAAAAGAGATAACACCCCCCCATTACGTCATGCTTCAGAAATGTGGAAAATGGTCCGTTTTCAAATGTTTTATTTTTGAACGTCAGTTCACATTTGTAGGTGGATCATCAGTGTTAGAGCTAAAATTAGCATGTTTAAAGTGATTTTCATGCTTCCAGGGGCCCAAAACACAATATTTATGGAATGGTTAAAAGTGCATGAAAATGGCCAATTTACTCACTCTGAGTTCTCAAAAAGGGTTTCTTCACCCCGGGAAGTTAATTAAATACCATTTGGAGGCATTTAATGTTCGAGCAAAAACGGCTGATTTTCGACAAAAGAGATAACACCCCCCCCATTACGTCATGCTTCAGAAATGTGGAAAATGGTCCGTTTTCAAATGTTTTATTTTTGAACGTCAGTTCACATTTGTAGGTGGATCATCAGTGTTAGAGCTAAAATTAGCATGTTTAAAGTGATTTTCATGCTTCCAGGGGCTCGGGAAGTTAATTAAATACCATTTGGAGGCATTTAATGTTCGAGCAAAAACGGCTGATTTTCGACAAAAGAGATAACACCCCCCCATTACGTCATGCTTCAGAAATGTGGAAAATGGTCCGTTTTCAAATGTTTTATTTTTGAACGTCAGTTCACATTTGTAGGTGGATCATCAGTGTTAGAGCTAAAATTAGCATGTTTAAAGTGATTTTCATGCTTCCAGGGGCTCGGGAAGTTAATTAAATACCATTTGGAGGCATTTAATGTTCGAGCAAAAACGGCTGATTTTCGACAAAAGAGATAACACCCCCCCGTTACGTCATGCTTCAGAAATGTGGAAAATGGTCCGTTTTCAAATGTTTTATTTTTGAACGTCAGTTCACATTTGTAGGTGGATCATCAGTGTTAGAGCTAAAATTAGCATGTTTAAAGTGATTTTCATGCTTCCAGGGGCCCAAAACACAAGATTTATGGAATGGTTAAAAGTGCATGAAAATGGCCAATTTACTCACTCTGAGTTCTCAAAAAGGGTTTCTTCACCCCGGGAAGTTAATTAAATACCATTTGGAGGCATTTAATGTTCGAGCAAAAACGGCTGATTTTCGACAAAAGAGATAACACCCCCCCATTACGTCATGCTTCAGAAATGTGGAAAATGGTCCGTTTTCAAATGTTTTATTTTTGAACGTCAGTTCACATTTGTAGGTGGATCATCAGTGTTAGAGCTAAAATTAGCATGTTTAAAGTGATTTTCATGCTTCCAGGGGCCCAAAACACAAGATTTATGGAATGGTTAAAAGTGCATGAAAATGGCCAATTTACTCACTCTGAGTTCTCAAAAAGGGTTTCTTCACCCCGGGAAGTTAATTAAATACCATTTGGAGGCATTTAATGTTCGAGCAAAAACGGCTGATTTTCGACAAAAGAGATAACACCCCCCCATTACGTCATGCTTCAGAAATGTGGAAAATGGTCCGTTTTCAAATGTTTTATTTTTGAACGTCAGTTCACATTTGTAGGTGGATCATCAGTGTTAGAGCTAAAATTAGCATGTTTAAAGTGATTTTCATGCTTCCAGGGGCCCAAAACACAAGATTTATGGAATGGTTAAAAGTGCATGAAAATGGCCAATTTACTCACTCTGAGTTCTCAAAAAGGGTTTCTTCACCCCGGGAAGTTAATTAAATACCATTTGGAGGCATTTAATGTTCGAGCAAAAACGGCTGATTTTCGACAAAAGAGATAACACCCCCCCATTACGTCATGCTTCAGAAATGTGGAAAATGGTCCGTTTTCAAATGTTTTATTTTTGAACGTCAGTTCACATTTGTAGGTGGATCATCAGTGTTAGAGTTAAAATTAGCATGTTTAAAGTGATTTTCATGCTTCCAGGGGCTCGGGAAGTTAATTAAATACCATTTGGAGGCATTTAATGTTCGAGCAAAAACGGCTGATTTTCGACAAAAGAGATAACACCCCCCCATTACGTCATGCTTCAGAAATGTGGAAAATGGTCCGTTTTCAAATGTTTTATTTTTGAACGTCAGTTCACATTTGTAGGTGGATCATCAGTGTTAGAGCTAAAATTAGCATGTTTAAAGTGATTTTCATGCTTCCAGGGGCTCGGGAAGTTAATTAAATACCATTTGGAGGCATTTAATGTTCAAGCAAAAACGGCTGATTTTCGACAAAAGAGATAACAATCCCCCATTACGTCATGCTTCAGAAATGTGGAAAATGGTCCGTTTTCAAATGTTTTATTTTTGAACGTCAGTTCACATTTGTAGGTGGATCATCAGTGTTAGAGCTAAAATTAGCATGTTTAAAGTGATTTTCATGCTTCCAGGGGCCCAAAACACAAGATTTATGGAATGGTTAAAAGTGCATGAAAATGGCCAATTTACTCACTCTGAGTTCTCAAAAAGGGTTTCTTCACCCCGGGAAGTTAATTAAATACCATTTGGAGGCATTTAATGTTCGAGCAAAAACGGCTGATTTTCGACAAAAGAGATAACACCCCCCCATTACGTCATGCTTCAGAAATGTGGAAAATGGTCCGTTTTCAAATGTTTTATTTTTGAACGTCAGTTCACATTTGTAGGTGGATCATCAGTGTTAGAGCTAAAATTAGCATGTTTAAAGTGATTTTCATGCTTCCAGGGGCTCGGGAAGTTAATTAAATACCATTTGGAGGCATTTAATGTTCGAGCAAAAACGGCTGATTTTCGACAAAAGAGATAACACCCCCCCATTACGTCATGCTTCAGAAATGTGGAAAATGGTCCGTTTTCAAATGTTTTATTTTTGAACGTCAGTTCACATTTGTAGGTGGATCATCAGTGTTAGAGCTAAAATTAGCATGTTTAAAGTGATTTTCATGCTTCCAGGGGCCCAAAACACAAGATTTATGGAATGGTTAAAAGTGCATGAAAATGGCCAATTTACTCACTCTGAGTTCTCAAAAAGGGTTTCTTCACCCCGGGAAGTTAATTAAATACCATTTGGAGGCATTTAATGTTCGAGCAAAAACGGCTGATTTTCGACAAAAGAGATAACACCCCCCCCATTACGTCATGCTTCAGAAATGTGGAAAATGGTCCGTTTTCAAATGTTTTATTTTTGAACGTCAGTTCACATTTGTAGGTGGATCATCAGTGTTAGAGCTAAAATTAGCATGTTTAAAGTGATTTTCATGCTTCCAGGGGCTCGGGAAGTTAATTAAATACCATTTGGAGGCATTTAATGTTCGAGCAAAAACGGCTGATTTTCGACAAAAGAGATAACACCCCCCCATTACGTCATGCTTCAGAAATGTGGAAAATGGTCCGTTTTCAAATGTTTTATTTTTGAACGTCAGTTCACATTTGTAGGTGGATCATCAGTGTTAGAGCTAAAATTAGCATGTTTAAAGTGATTTTCATGCTTCCAGGGGCTCGGGAAGTTAATTAAATACCATTTGGAGGCATTTAATGTTCGAGCAAAAACGGCTGATTTTCGACAAAAGAGATAACACCCCCCCGTTACGTCATGCTTCAGAAATGTGGAAAATGGTCCGTTTTCAAATGTTTTATTTTTGAACGTCAGTTCACATTTGTAGGTGGATCATCAGTGTTAGAGCTAAAATTAGCATGTTTAAAGTGATTTTCATGCTTCCAGGGGCCCAAAACACAAGATTTATGGAATGGTTAAAAGTGCATGAAAATGGCCAATTTACTCACTCTGAGTTCTCAAAAAGGGTTTCTTCACCCCGGGAAGTTAATTAAATACCATTTGGAGGCATTTAATGTTCGAGCAAAAACGGCTGATTTTCGACAAAAGAGATAACACCCCCCCATTACGTCATGCTTCAGAAATGTGGAAAATGGTCCGTTTTCAAATGTTTTATTTTTGAACGTCAGTTCACATTTGTAGGTGGATCATCAGTGTTAGAGCTAAAATTAGCATGTTTAAAGTGATTTTCATGCTTCCAGGGGCCCAAAACACAAGATTTATGGAATGGTTAAAAGTGCATGAAAATGGCCAATTTACTCACTCTGAGTTCTCAAAAAGGGTTTCTTCACCCCGGGAAGTTAATTAAATACCATTTGGAGGCATTTAATGTTCGAGCAAAAACGGCTGATTTTCGACAAAAGAGATAACACCCCCCCATTACGTCATGCTTCAGAAATGTGGAAAATGGTCCGTTTTCAAATGTTTTATTTTTGAACGTCAGTTCACATTTGTAGGTGGATCATCAGTGTTAGAGCTAAAATTAGCATGTTTAAAGTGATTTTCATGCTTCCAGGGGCCCAAAACACAAGATTTATGGAATGGTTAAAAGTGCATGAAAATGGCCAATTTACTCACTCTGAGTTCTCAAAAAGGGTTTCTTCACCCCGGGAAGTTAATTAAATACCATTTGGAGGCATTTAATGTTCGAGCAAAAACGGCTGATTTTCGACAAAAGAGATAACACCCCCCCATTACGTCATGCTTCAGAAATGTGGAAAATGGTCCGTTTTCAAATGTTTTATTTTTGAACGTCAGTTCACATTTGTAGGTGGATCATCAGTGTTAGAGCTAAAATTAGCATGTTTAAAGTGATTTTCATGCTTCCAGGGGCTCGGGAAGTTAATTAAATACCATTTGGAGGCATTTAATGTTCGAGCAAAAACGGCTGATTTTCGACAAAAGAGATAACACCCCCCCATTACGTCATGCTTCAGAAATGTGGAAAATGGTCCGTTTTCAAATGTTTTATTTTTGAACGTCAGTTCACATTTGTAGGTGGATCATCAGTGTTAGAGCTAAAATTAGCATGTTTAAAGTGATTTTCATGCTTCCAGGGGCTCGGGAAGTTAATTAAATACCATTTGGAGGCATTTAATGTTCAAGCAAAAACGGCTGATTTTCGACAAAAGAGATAACACCCCCCCATTACGTCATGCTTCAGAAATGTGGAAAATGGTCCGTTTTCAAATGTTTTATTTTTGAACGTCAGTTCACATTTGTAGGTGGATCATCAGTGTTAGAGCTAAAATTAGCATGTTTAAAGTGATTTTCATGCTTCCAGGGGCCCAAAACACAAGATTTATGGAATGGTTAAAAGTGCATGAAAATGGCCAATTTACTCACTCTGAGTTCTCAAAAAGGGTTTCTTCACCCCGGGAAGTTAATTAAATACCATTTGGAGGCATTTAATGTTCGAGCAAAAACAGGTGATTTTCGACAAAAGAGATAACACCCCCCCATTACGTCATGCTTCAGAAATGTGGAAAATGGTCCGTTTTCAAATGTTTTATTTTTGAACGTCAGTTCACATTTGTAGGTGGATCATCAGTGTTAGAGCTAAAATTAGCATGTTTAAAGTGATTTTCATGCTTCCAGGGGCTCGGGAAGTTAATTAAATACCATTTGGAGGCATTTAATGTTCGAGCAAAAACGGCTGATTTTCGACAAAAGAGATAACACCCCCCCATTACGTCATGCTTCAGAAATGTGGAAAATGGTCCGTTTTCAAATGTTTTATTTTTGAACGTCAGTTCACATTTGTAGGTGGATCATCAGTGTTAGAGCTAAAATTAGCATGTTTAAAGTGATTTTCATGCTTCCAGGGGCTCGGGAAGTTAATTAAATACCATTTGGAGGCATTTAATGTTCGAGCAAAAACGGCTGATTTTCGACAAAAGAGATAACACCCCCCCATTACGTCATGCTTCAGAAATGTGGAAAATGGTCCGTTTTCAAATGTTTTATTTTTGAACGTCAGTTCACATTTGTAGGTGGATCATCAGTGTTAGAGCTAAAAATAGCATGTTTAAAGTGATTTTCATGCTTCCAGGGGCTCCGGAAGTTAATTAAATACCATTTGGAGGCATTTAATGTTCGAGCAAAAACGGCTGATTTTCGACAAAAGAGATAACACCCCCCCATTACGTCATGCTTCAGAAATGTGGAAAATGGTCCGTTTTCAAATGTTTTATTTTTGAACGTCAGTTCACATTTGTAGGTGGATCATCAGTGTTAGAGCTAAAATTAGCATGTTTAAAGTGATTTTCATGCTTCCAGGGGCCCAAAACACAAGATTTATGGAATGGTTAAAAGTGCATGAAAATGGCCAATTTACTCACTCTGAGTTCTCAAAAAGGGTTTCTTCACCCCGGGAAGTTAATTAAATACCATTTGGAGGCATTTAATGTTCGAGCAAAAACGGCTGATTTTCGACAAAAGAGATAACACCCCCCCATTACGTCATGCTTCAGAAATGTGGAAAATGGTCCGTTTTCAAATGTTTTATTTTTGAACGTCAGTTCACATTTGTAGGTGGATCATCAGTGTTAGAGCTAAAATTAGCATGTTTAAAGTGATTTTCATGCTTCCAGGGGCCCAAAACACAAGATTTATGGAATGGTTAAAAGTGCATGAAAATGGCCAATTTACTCACTCTGAGTTCTCAAAAAGGGTTTCTTCACCCCGGGAAGTTAATTAAATACCATTTGGAGGCATTTAATGTTCGAGCAAAAACGGCTGATTTTCGACAAAAGAGATAACACCCCCCCATTACGTCATGCTTCAGAAATGTGGAAAATGGTCCGTTTTCAAATGTTTTATTTTTGAACGTCAGTTCACATTTGTAGGTGGATCATCAGTGTTAGAGCTAAAATTAGCATGTTTAAAGTGATTTTCATGCTTCCAGGGGCTCGGGAAGTTAATTAAATACCATTTGGAGGCATTTAATGTTCGAGCAAAAACGGCTGATTTTCGACAAAAGAGATAACACCCCCCCATTACGTCATGCTTCAGAAATGTGGAAAATGGTCCGTTTTCAAATGTTTTATTTTTGAACGTCAGTTCACATTTGTAGGTGGATCATCAGTGTTAGAGCTAAAATTAGCATGTTTAAAGTGATTTTCATGCTTCCAGGGGCCCAAAACACAAGATTTATGGAATGGTTAAAAGTGCATGAAAATGGCCAATTTACTCACTCTGAGTTCTCAAAAAGGGTTTCTTCACCCCGGGAAGTTAATTAAATACCATTTGGAGGCATTTAATGTTCGAGCAAAAACGGCTGATTTTCGACAAAAGAGATAACACCCCCCCCATTACGTCATGATTCAGAAATGTGGAAAATGGTCCGTTTTCAAATGTTTTATTTTTGAACGTCAGTTCACATTTGTAGGTGGATCATCAGTGTTAGAGCTAAAATTAGCATGTTTAAAGTGATTTTCATGCTTCCAGGGGCTCGGGAAGTTAATTAAATACCATTTGGAGGCATTTAATGTTCGAGCAAAAACGGCTGATTTTCGACAAAAGAGATAACACCCCCCCATTACGTCATGCTTCAGAAATGTGGAAAATGGTCCGTTTTCAAATGTTTTATTTTTGAACGTCAGTTCACATTTGTAGGTGGATCATCAGTGTTAGAGCTAAAATTAGCATGTTTAAAGTGATTTTCATGCTTCCAGGGGCTCGGGAAGTTAATTAAATACCATTTGGAGGCATTTAATGTTCGAGCAAAAACGGCTGATTTTCGACAAAAGAGATAACACCCCCCCATTACGTCATGCTTCAGAAATGTGGAAAATGGTCCGTTTTCAAATGTTTTATTTTTGAACGTCAGTTCACATTTGTAGGTGGATCATCAGTGTTAGAGCTAAAATTAGCATGTTTAAAGTGATTTTCATGCTTCCAGGGGCCCAAAACACAAGATTTATGGAATGGTTAAAAGTGCATGAAAATGGCCAATTTACTCACTCTGAGTTCTCAAAAAGGGTTTCTTCACCCCGGGAAGTTAATTAAATACCATTTGGAGGCATTTAATGTTCGAGCAAAAACGGCTGATTTTCGACAAAAGAGATAACACCCCCCCATTACGTCATGCTTCAGAAATGTGGAAAATGGTCCGTTTTCAAATGTTTTATTTTTGAACGTCAGTTCACATTTGTAGGTGGATCATCAGTGTTAGAGCTAAAATTAGCATGTTTAAAGTGATTTTCATGCTTCCAGGGGCCCAAAACACAAGATTTATGGAATGGTTAAAAGTGCATGAAAATGGCCAATTTACTCACTCTGAGTTCTCAAAAAGGGTTTCTTCACCCCGGGAAGTTAATTAAATACCATTTGGAGGCATTTAATGTTCGAGCAAAAACGGCTGATTTTCGACAAAAGAGATAACACCCCCCCCATTACGTCATGCTTCAGAAATGTGGAAAATGGTCCGTTTTCAAATGTTTTATTTTTGAACGTCAGTTCACATTTGTAGGTGGATCATCAGTGTTAGAGCTAAAATTAGCATGTTTAAAGTGATTTTCATGCTTCCAGGGGCCCAAAACACAAGATTTATGGAATGGTTAAAAGTGCATGAAAATGGCCAATTTACTCACTCTGAGTTCTCAAAAAGGGTTTCTTCACCCCGGGAAGTTAATTAAATACCATTTGGAGGCATTTAATGTTCGAGCAAAAACGGCTGATTTTCGACAAAAGAGATAACACCCCCCCATTACGTCATGCTTCAGAAATGTGGAAAATGGTCCGTTTTCAAATGTTTTATTTTTGAACGTCAGTTCACATTTGTAGGTGGATCATCAGTGTTAGAGCTAAAATTAGCATGTTTAAAGTGATTTTCATGCTTCCAGGGGCTCGGGAAGTTAATTAAATACCATTTGGAGGCATTTAATGTTCGAGCAAAAACGGCTGATTTTCGACAAAAGAGATAACACCCCCCCATTACGTCATGCTTCAGAAATGTGGAAAATGGTCCGTTTTCAAATGTTTTATTTTTGAACGTCAGTTCACATTTGTAGGTGGATCATCAGTGTTAGAGCTAAAATTAGCATGTTTAAAGTGATTTTCATGCTTCCAGGGGCTCGGGAAGTTAATTAAATACCATTTGGAGGCATTTAATGTTCGAGCAAAAACGGCTGATTTTCGACAAAAGAGATAACACCCCCCCATTACGTCATGCTTCAGAAATGTGGAAAATGGTCCGTTTTCAAATGTTTTATTTTTGAACGTCAGTTCACATTTGTAGGTGGATCATCAGTGTTAGAGCTAAAATTAGCATGTTTAAAGTGATTTTCATGCTTCCAGGGGCCCAAAACACAAGATTTATGGAATGGTTAAAAGTGCATGAAAATGGCCAATTTACTCACTCTGAGTTCTCAAAAAGGGTTTCTTCACCCCGGGAAGTTAATTAAATACCATTTGGAGGCATTTAATGTTCGAGCAAAAACGGCTGATTTTCGACAAAAGAGATAACACCCCCCCATTACGTCATGCTTCAGAAATGTGGAAAATGGTCCGTTTTCAAATGTTTTATTTTTGAACGTCAGTTCACATTTGTAGGTGGATCATCAGTGTTAGAGCTAAAATTAGCATGTTTAAAGTGATTTTCATGCTTCCAGGGGCTCGGGAAGTTAATTAAATACCATTTGGAGGCATTTAATGTTCGAGCAAAAACGGCTGATTTTCGACAAAAGAGATAACACCCCCCCATTACGTCATGCTTCAGAAATGTGGAAAATGGTCCGTTTTCAAATGTTTTATTTTTGAACGTCAGTTCACATTTGTAGGTGGATCATCAGTGTTAGAGCTAAAATTAGCATGTTTAAAGTGATTTTCATGCTTCCAGGGGCTCGGGAAGTTAATTAAATACCATTTGGAGGCATTTAATGTTCGAGCAAAAACGGCTGATTTTCGACAAAAGAGATAACACCCCCCCATTACGTCATGCTTCAGAAATGTGGAAAATGGTCCGTTTTCAAATGTTTTATTTTTGAACGTCAGTTCACATTTGTAGGTGGATCATCAGTGTTAGAGCTAAAATTAGCATGTTTAAAGTGATTTTCATGCTTCCAGGGGCCCAAAACACAAGATTTATGGAATGGTTAAAAGTGCATGAAAATGGCCAATTTACTCACTCTGAGTTCTCAAAAAGGGTTTCTTCACCCCGGGAAGTTAATTAAATACCATTTGGAGGCATTTAATGTTCGAGCAAAAACGGCTGATTTTCGACAAAAGAGATAACACCCCCCCATTACGTCATGCTTCAGAAATGTGGAAAATGGTCCGTTTTCAAATGTTTTATTTTTGAACGTCAGTTCACATTTGTAGGTGGATCATCAGTGTTAGAGCTAAAATTAGCATGTTTAGAGTGATTTTCATGCTTCCAGGGGCTCGGGAAGTTAATTAAATACCATTTGGAGGCATTTAATGTTCGCGCAAAAACGGCTGATTTTCGACAAAAGAGATAACACCCCCCCATTACGTCATGCTTCAGAAATGTGGAAAATGGTCCGTTTTCAAATGTTTTATTTTTGAACGTCAGTTCACATTTGTAGGTGGATCATCAGTGTTAGAGCTAAAATTAGCATGTTTAAAGTGATTTTCATGCTTCCAGGGGCTCGGGAAGTTAATTAAATACCATTTGGAGGCATTTAATGTTCGAGCAAAAACGGCTGATTTTCGACAAAAGAGATAACACCCCCCCATTACGTCATGCTTCAGAAATGTGGAAAATGGTCCGTTTTCAAATGTTTTATTTTTGAACGTCAGTTCACATTTGTAGGTGGATCATCAGTGTTAGAGCTAAAATTAGCATGTTTAAAGTGATTTTCATGCTTCCAGGGGCCCAAAACACAAGATTTATGGAATGGTTAAAAGTGCATGAAAATGGCCAATTTACTCACTCTGAGTTCTCAAAAAGGGTTTCTTCACCCCGGGAAGTTAATTAAATACCATTTGGAGGCATTTAATGTTCGAGCAAAAACGGCTGATTTTCGACAAAAGAGATAACACCCCCCCATTACGTCATGCTTCAGAAATGTGGAAAATGGTCCGTTTTCAAATGTTTTATTTTTGAACGTCAGTTCACATTTGTAGGTGGATCATCAGTGTTAGAGCTAAAATTAGCATGTTTAAAGTGATTTTCATGCTTCCAGGGGCTCGGGAAGTTAATTAAATACCATTTGGAGGCATTTAATGTTCGAGCAAAAACGGCTGATTTTCGACAAAAGAGATAACACCCCCCCATTACGTCATGCTTCAGAAATGTGGAAAATGGTCCGTTTTCAAATGTTTTATTTTTGAACGTCAGTTCACATTTGTAGGTGGATCATCAGTGTTAGAGCTAAAATTAGCATGTTTAAAGTGATTTTCATGCTTCCAGGGGCCCAAAACACAAGATTTATGGAATGGTTAAAAGTGCATGAAAATGGCCAATTTACTCACTCTGAGTTCTCAAAAAGGGTTTCTTCACCCCGGGAAGTTAATTAAATACCATTTGGAGGCATTTAATGTTCGAGCAAAAACGGCTGATTTTCGACAAAAGAGATAACACCCCCCCATTACGTCATGCTTCAGAAATGTGGAAAATGGTCCGTTTTCAAATGTTTTATTTTTGAACGTCAGTTCACATTTGTAGGTGGATCATCAGTGTTAGAGCTAAAATTAGCATGTTTAAAGTGATTTTCATGCTTCCAGGGGCCCAAAACACAAGATTTATGGAATGGTTAAAAGTGCATGAAAATGGCCAATTTACTCACTCTGAGTTCTCAAAAAGGGTTTCTTCACCCCGGGAAGTTAATTAAATACCATTTGGAGGCATTTAATGTTCGAGCAAAAACGGCTGATTTTCGACAAAAGAGATAACACCCCCCCATTACGTCATGCTTCAGAAATGTGGAAAATGGTCCGTTTTCAAATGTTTTATTTTTGAACGTCAGTTCACATTTGTAGGTGGATCATCAGTGTTAGAGCTAAAATTAGCATGTTTAAAGTGATTTTCATGCTTCCAGGGGCTCGGGAAGTTAATTAAATACCATTTGGAGGCATTTAATGTTCGAGCAAAAACGGCTGATTTTCGACAAAAGAGATAACACCCCCCCATTACGTCATGCTTCAGAAATGTGGAAAATGGTCCGTTTTCAAATGTTTTATTTTTGAACGTCAGTTCACATTTGTAGGTGGATCATCAGTGTTAGAGCTAAAATTAGCATGTTTAAAGTGATTTTCATGCTTCCAGGGGCTCGGGAAGTTAATTAAATACCATTTGGAGGCATTTAATGTTCGAGCAAAAACGGCTGATTTTCGACAAAAGAGATAACACCCCCCCATTACGTCATGCTTCAGAAATGTGGAAAATGGTCCGTTTTCAAATGTTTTATTTTTGAACGTCAGTTCACATTTGTAGGTGGATCATCAGTGTTAGAGCTAAAATTAGCATGTTTAAAGTGATTTTCATGCTTCCAGGGGCTCGGGAAGTTAATTAAATACCATTTGGAGGCATTTAATGTTCGAGCAAAAACGGCTGATTTTCGACAAAAGAGATAACACCCCCCCATTACGTCATGCTTCAGAAATGTGGAAAATGGTCCGTTTTCAAATGTTTTATTTTTGAACGTCAGTTCACATTTGTAGGTGGATCATCAGTGTTAGAGCTAAAATTTGCATGTTTAAAGTGATTTTCATGCTTCCAGGGGCCCAAAACACAAGATTTATGGAATGGTTAAAAGTGCATGAAAATGGCCAATTTACTCACTCTGAGTTCTCAAAAAGGGTTTCTTCACCCCGGGAAGTTAATTAAATACCATTTGGAGGCATTTAATGTTCGAGCAAAAACGGCTGATTTTCGACAAAAGAGATAACACCCCCCCATTACGTCATGCTTCAGAAATGTGGAAAATGGTCCGTTTTCAAATGTTTTATTTTTGAACGTCAGTTCACATTTGTAGGTGGATCATCAGTGTTAGAGCTAAAATTAGCATGTTTAAAGTGATTTTCATGCTTCCAGGGGCCCAAAACACAAGATTTATGGAATGGGTAAAAGTGCATGAAAATGGCCAATTTACTCACTCTGAGTTCTCAAAAAGGGTTTCTTCACCCGGGAAGTTAATTAAATACCATTTGGAGGCATTTAATGTTCGAGCAAAAACGGCTGATTTTCGACAAAAGAGATAACACCCCCCCATTACGTCATGCTTCAGAAATGTGGAAAATGGTCCGTTTTCAAATGTTTTATTTTTGAACGTCAGTTCACATTTGTAGGTGGATCATCAGTGTTAGAGCTAAAATTAGCATGTTTAAAGTGATTTTCATGCTTCCAGGGGCTCGGGAAGTTAATTAAATACCATTTGGAGGCATTTAATGTTCGAGCAAAAACGGCTGATTTTCGACAAAAGAGATAACACCCCCCCATTACGTCATGCTTCAGAAATGTGGAAAATGGTCCGTTTTCAAATGTTTTATTTTTGAACGTCAGTTCACATTTGTAGGTGGATCATCAGTGTTAGAGCTAAAATTAGCATGTTTAAAGTGATTTTCATGCTTCCAGGGGCTCGGGAAGTTAATTAAATACCATTTGGAGGCATTTAATGTTCGAGCAAAAACGGCTGATTTTCGACAAAAGAGATAACACCCCCCCATTACGTCATGCTTCAGAAATGTGGAAAATGGTCAGTTTTCAAATGTTTTATTTTTGAACGTCAGTTCACATTTGTAGGTGGATCATCAGTGTTAGAGCTAAAATTAGCATGTTTAAAGTGATTTTCATGCTTCCAGGGGCTCGGGAAGTTAATTAAATACCATTTGGAGGCATTTAATGTTCGAGCAAAAACGGCTGATTTTCGACAAAAGAGATAACACCCCCCCATTACGTCATGCTTCAGAAATGTGGAAAATGGTCCGTTTTCAAATGTTTTATTTTTGAACGTCAGTTCACATTTGTAGGTGGATCATCAGTGTTAGAGCTAAAATTAGCATGTTTAAAGTGATTTTCATGCTTCCAGGGGCTCGGGAAGTTAATTAAATACCATTTGGAGGCATTTAATGTTCGAGCAAAAACGGCTGATTTTCGACAAAAGAGATAACACCCCCCCATTACGTCATGCTTCAGAAATGTGGAAAATGGTCCGTTTTCAAATGTTTTATTTTTGAACGTCAGTTCACATTTGTAGGTGGATCATCAGTGTTAGAGCTAAAATTAGCATGTTTAAAGTGATTTTCATGCTTCCAGGGGCCCAAAACACAAGATTTATGGAATGGTTAAAAGTGCATGAAAATGGCCAATTTACTCACTCTGAGTTCTCAAAAAGGGTTTCTTCACCCCGGGAAGTTAATTAAATACCATTTGGAGGCATTTAATGTTCGAGCAAAAACGGCTGATTTTCGACAAAAGAGATAACACCCCCCCATTACGTCATGCTTCAGAAATGTGGAAAATGGTCCGTTTTCAAATGTTTTATTTTTGAACGTCAGTTCACATTTGTAGGTGGATCATCAGTGTTAGAGCTAAAATTAGCATGTTTAAAGTGATTTTCATGCTTCCAGGGGCCCAAAACACAAGATTTATGGAATGGTTAAAAGTGCATGAAAATGGCCAATTTACTCACTCTGAGTTCTCAAAAAGGGTTTCTTCACCCCGGGAAGTTAATTAAATACCATTTGGAGGCATTTAATGTTCGAGCAAAAACGGCTGATTTTCGACAAAAGAGATAACACCCCCCCATTACGTCATGCTTCAGAAATGTGGAAAATGGTCCGTTTTCAAATGTTTTATTTTTGAACGTCAGTTCACATTTGTAGGTGGATCATCAGTGTTAGAGCTAAAATTAGCATGTTTAAAGTGATTTTCATGCTTCCAGGGGCTCGGGAAGTTAATTAAATACCATTTGGAGGCATTTAATGTTCGAGCAAAAACGGCTGATTTTCGACAAAAGAGATAACACCCCCCCATTACGTCATGCTTCAGAAATGTGGAAAATGGTCCGTTTTCAAATGTTTTATTTTTGAACGTCAGTTCACATTTGTAGGTGGATCATCAGTGTTAGAGCTAAAATTAGCATGTTTAAAGTGATTTTCATGCTTCCAGGGGCTCGGGAAGTTAATTAAATACCATTTGGAGGCATTTAATGTTCGAGCAAAAACGGCTGATTTTCGACAAAAGAGATAACACCCCCCCATTACGTCATGCTTCAGAAATGTGGAAAATGGTCCGTTTTCAAATGTTTTATTTTTGAACTTCAGTTCACATTTGTAGGTGGATCATCAGTGTTAGAGCTAAATTTAGCATGTTTAAAGTGATTTTCATGCTTCCAGGGGCTCGGGAAGTTAATTAAATACCATTTGGAGGCATTTAATGTTCGAGCAAAAACGGCTGATTTTCGACAAAAGAGATAACACCCCCCCATTACGTCATGCTTCAGAAATGTGGAAAATGGTCCGTTTTCAAATGTTTTATTTTTGAACGTCAGTTCACATTTGTAGGTGGATCATCAGTGTTAGAGCTAAAATTAGCATGTTTAAAGTGATTTTCATGCTTCCAGGGGCTCGGGAAGTTAATTAAATACCATTTGGAGGCATTTAATGTTCGAGCAAAAACGGCTGATTTTAGACAAAAGAGATAACACCCCCCCATTACGTCATGCTTCAGAAATGTGGAAAATGGTCCGTTTTCAAATGTTTTATTTTTGAACGTCAGTTCACATTTGTAGGTGGATCATCAGTGTTAGAGCTAAAATTAGCATGTTTAAAGTGATTTTCATGCTTCCAGGGGCCCAAAACACAAGATTTATGGAATGGTTAAAAGTGCATGAAAATGGCCAATTTACTCACTCTGAGTTCTCAAAAAGGGTTTCTTCACCCCGGGAAGTTAATTAAATACCATTTGGAGGCATTTAATGTTCGAGCAAAAACGGCTGATTTTCGACAAAAGAGATAACACCCCCCCATTACGTCATGCTTCAGAAATGTGGAAAATGGTCCGTTTTCAAATGTTTTATTTTTGAACGTCAGTTCACATTTGTAGGTGGATCATCAGTGTTAGAGCTAAAATTAGCATGTTTAAAGTGATTTTCATGCTTCCAGGGGCCCAAAACACAAGATTTATGGAATGGTTAAAAGTGCATGAAAATGGCCAATTTACTCACTCTGAGTTCTCAAAAAGGGTTTCTTCACCCCGGGAAGTTAATTAAATACCATTTGGAGGCATTTAATGTTCGAGCAAAAACGGCTGATTTTCGACAAAAGAGATAACACCCCCCCATTACGTCATGCTTCAGTAATGTGGAAAATGGTCCGTTTTCAAATGTTTTATTTTTGAACGTCAGTTCACATTTGTAGGTGGATCATCAGTGTTAGAGCTAAAATTAGCATGTTTAAAGTGATTTTCATGCTTCCAGGGGCTCGGGAAGTTAATTAAATACCATTTGGAGGCATTTAATGTTCGAGCAAAAACGGCTGATTTTCGACAAAAGAGATAACACCCCCCCATTACGTCATGCTTCAGAAATGTGGAAAATGGTCCGTTTTCAAATGTTTTATTTTTGAACGTCAGTTCACATTTGTAGGTGGATCATCAGTGTTAGAGCTAAAATTAGCATGTTTAAAGTGATTTTCATGCTTCCAGGGGCCCAAAACACAAGATTTATGGAATGGTTAAAAGTGCATGAAAATGGCCAATTTACTCACTCTGAGTTCTCAAAAAGGGTTTCTTCACCCCGGGAAGTTAATTAAATACCATTTGGAGGCATTTAATGTTCGAGCAAAAACGGCTGATTTTCGACAAAAGAGATAACACCCCCCCATTACGTCATGCTTCAGAAATGTGGAAAATGGTCCGTTTTCAAATGTTTTATTTTTGAACGTCAGTTCACATTTGTAGGTGGATCATCAGTGTTAGAGCTAAAATTAGCATGTTTAAAGTGATTTTCATGCTTCCAGGGGCTCGGGAAGTTAATTAAATACCATTTGGAGGCATTTAATGTTCGAGCAAAAACGGCTGATTTTCGACAAAAGAGATAACACCCCCCCATTACGTCATGCTTCAGAAATGTGGAAAATGGTCCGTTTTCAAATGTTTTATTTTTGAACGTCAGTTCACATTTGTAGGTGGATCATCAGTGTTAGAGCTAAAATTAGCATGTTTAAAGTGATTTTCATGCTTCCAGGGGCTCGGGAAGTTAATTAAATACCATTTGGAGGCATTTAATGTTCGAGCAAAAACTGCTGATTTTCGACAAAAGAGATAACACCCCCCCATTACGTCATGCTTCAGAAATGTGGAAAATGGTCCGTTTTCAAATGTTTTATTTTTGAACGTCAGTTCACATTTGTAGGTGGATCATCAGTGTTAGAGCTAAAATTAGCATGTTTAAAGTGATTTTCATGCTTCCAGGGGCCCAAAACACAAGATTTATGGAATGGTTAAAAGTGCATGAAAATGGCCAATTTACTCACTCTGAGTTCTCAAAAAGGGTTTCTTCACCCCGGGAAGTTAATTAAATACCATTTGGAGGCATTTAATGTTCGAGCAAAAACGGCTGATTTTCGACAAAAGAGATAACACCCCCCCATTACGTCATGCTTCAGAAATGTGGAAAATGGTCCGTTTTCAAATGTTTTATTTTTGAACGTCAGTTCACATTTGTAGGTGGATCATCAGTGTTAGAGCTAAAATTAGCATGTTTAAAGTGATTTTCATGCTTCAAGGGGCCCAAAACACAAGATTTATGGAATGGTTAAAAGTGCATGAAAATGGCCAATTTACTCACTCTGAGTTCTCAAAAAGGGTTTCTTCACCCCGGGAAGTTAATTAAATACCATTTGGAGGCATTTAATGTTCGAGCAAAAACGGCTGATTTTCGACAAAAGAGATAACACCCCCCCATTACGTCATGCTTCAGAAATGTGGAAAATGGTCCGTTTTCAAATGTTTTATTTTTGAACGTCAGTTCACATTTGTAGGTGGATCATCAGTGTTAGAGCTAAAATTAGCATGTTTAAAGTGATTTTCATGCTTCCAGGGGCCCAAAACACAAGATTTATGGAATGGTTAAAAGTGCATGAAAATGGCCAATTTACTCACTCTGAGTTCTCAAAAAGGGTTTCTTCACCCCGGGAAGTTAATTAAATACCATTTGGAGGCATTTAATGTTCGAGCAAAAACGGCTGATTTTCGACAAAAGAGATAACACCCCCCCATTACGTCATGCTTCAGAAATGTGGAAAATGGTCCGTTTTCAAATGTTTTATTTTTGAACGTCAGTTCACATTTGTAGGTGGATCATCAGTGTTAGAGCTAAAATTTGCATGTTTAAAGTGATTTTCATGCTTCCAGGGGCTCGGGAAGTTAATTAAATACCATTTGGAGGCATTTAATGTTCGAGCAAAAACGGCTGATTTTCGACAAAAGAGATAACACCCCCCCATTACGTCATGCTTCAGAAATGTGGAAAATGGTCCGTTTTCAAATGTTTTATTTTTGAACGTCAGTTCACATTTGTAGGTGGATCATCAGTGTTAGAGCTAAAATTAGCATGTTTAAAGTGATTTTCATGCTTCCAGGGGCTCGGGAAGTTAATTAAATACCATTTGGAGGCATTTAATGTTCGAGCAAAAACGGCTGATTTTCGACAAAAGAGATAACACCCCCCCATTACGTCATGCTTCAGAAATGTGGAAAATGGTCCGTTTTCAAATGTTTTATTTTTGAACGTCAGTTCACATTTGTAGGTGGATCATCAGTGTTAGAGCTAAAATTAGCATGTTTAAAGTGATTTTCATGCTTCCAGGGGCCCAAAACACAAGATTTATGGAATGGTTAAAAGTGCATGAAAATGGCCAATTTACTCACTCTGAGTTCTCAAAAAGGGTTTCTTCACCCCGGGAAGTTAATTAAATACCATTTGGAGGCATTTAATGTTCGAGCAAAAACGGCTGATTTTCGACAAAAGAGATAACACCCCCCCATTACGTCATGCTTCAGAAATGTGGAAAATGGTCCGTTTTCAAATGTTTTATTTTTGAACGTCAGTTCACATTTGTAGGTGGATCATCAGTGTTAGAGCTAAAATTAGCATGTTTAAAGTGATTTTCATGCTTCCAGGGGCCCAAAACACAAGATTTATGGAATGGTTAAAAGTGCATGAAAATGGCCAATTTACTCACTCTGAGTTCTCAAAAAGGGTTTCTTCACCCCGGGAAGTTAATTAAATACCATTTGGAGGCATTTAATGTTCGAGCAAAAACGGCTGATTTTCGACAAAAGAGATAACACCCCCCCATTACGTCATGCTTCAGAAATGTGGAAAATGGTCCGTTTTCAAATGTTTTATTTTTGAACGTCAGTTCACATTTGTAGGTGGATCATCAGTGTTAGAGCTAAAATTAGCATGTTTAAAGTGATTTTCATGCTTCCAGGGGCTCGGGAAGTTAATTAAATACCATTTGGAGGCATTTAATGTTCGAGCAAAAACGGCTGATTTTCGACAAAAGAGATAACACCCCCCCATTACGTCATGCTTCAGAAATGTGGAAAATGGTCCGTTTTCAAATGTTTTATTTTTGAACGTCAGTTCACATTTGTAGGTGGATCATCAGTGTTAGAGCTAAAATTAGCATGTTTAAAGTGATTTTCATTCTTCCAGGGGCTCGGGAAGTTAATTAAATACCATTTGGAGGCATTTAATGTTCGAGCAAAAACGGCTGATTTTCGACAAAAGAGATAACACCCCCCCATTACGTCATGCTTCAGAAATGTGGAAAATGGTCCGTTTTCAAATGTTTTATTTTTGAACGTCAGTTCACATTTGTAGGTGGATCATCAGTGTTAGAGCTAAAATTAGCATGTTTAAAGTGATTTTCATGCTTCCAGGGGCCCAAAACACAAGATTTATGGAATGGTTAAAAGTGCATGAAAATGGCCAATTTACTCACTCTGAGTTCTCAAAAAGGGTTTCTTCACCCCGGGAAGTTAATTAAATACCATTTGGAGGCATTTAATGTTCGAGCAAAAACGGCTGATTTTCGACAAAAGAGATAACACCCCCCCATTACGTCATGCTTCAGAAATGTGGAAAATGGTCCGTTTTCAAATGTTTTATTTTTGAACGTCAGTTCACATTTGTAGGTGGATCATCAGTGTTAGAGCTAAAATTAGCATGTTTAAAGTGATTTTCATGCTTCCAGGGGCTCGGGAAGTTAATTAAATACCATTTGGAGGCATTTAATGTTCGAGCAAAAACGGCTGATTTTCGACAAAAGAGATAACACCCCCCCATTACGTCATGCTTCAGAAATGTGGAAAATGGTCCGTTTTCAAATGTTTTATTTTTGAACGTCAGTTCACATTTGTAGGTGGATCATCAGTGTTAGAGCTAAAATTAGCATGTTTAAAGTGATTTTCATGCTTCCAGGGGCTCGGGAAGTTAATTAAATACCATTTGGAGGCATTTAATGTTCGAGCAAAAACGGCTGATTTTCGACAAAAGAGATAACACCCCCCCATTACGTCATGCTTCAGAAATGTGGAAAATGGTCCGTTTTCAAATGTTTTATTTTTGAACGTCAGTTCACATTTGTAGGTGGATCATCAGTGTTAGAGCTAAAATTAGCATGTTTAAAGTGATTTTCATGCTTCCAGGGGCTCGGGAAGTTAATTAAATACCATTTGGAGGCATTTAATGTTCGAGCAAAAACGGCTGATTTTCGACAAAAGAGATAACACCCCCCCATTACGTCATGCTTCAGAAATGTGGAAAATGGTCCGTTTTCAAATGTTTTATTTTTGAACGTCAGTTCACATTTGTAGGTGGATCATCAGTGTTAGAGCTAAAATTAGCATGTTTAAAGTGATTTTCATGCTTCCAGGGGCCCAAAACACAAGATTTATGGAATGGTTAAAAGTGCATGAAAATGGCCAATTTACTCACTCTGAGTTCTCAAAAAGGGTTTCTTCACCCCGGGAAGTTAATTAAATACCATTTGGAGCCATTTAATGTTCGAGCAAAAATGGCTGATTTGCGACAAAAGAGATAACACCCCCCCATTACGTCATGCTTCAGAAATGTGGAAAATGGTCCGTTTTCAAATGTTTTATTTTTGAACGTCAGTTCACATTTGTAGGTGGATCATCAGTGTTAGAGCTAAAATTAGCATGTTTAAAGTGATTTTCATGCTTCCAGGGGCTCGGGAAGTTAATTAAATACCATTTGGAGGCATTTAATGTTCGAGCAAAAACGGCTGATTTTCGACAAAAGAGATAACACCCCCCCATTACGTCATGCTTCAGAAATGTGGAAAATGGTCCGTTTTCAAATGTTTTATTTTTGAACGTCAGTTCACATTTGTAGGTGGATCATCAGTGTTAGAGCTAAAATTAGCATGTTTAAAGTGATTTTCATGCTTCCAGGGGCTCGGGAAGTTAATTAAATACCATTTGGAGGCATTTAATGTTCGAGCAAAAACGGCTGATTTTCGACAAAAGAGATAACACCCCCCCATTACGTCATGCTTCAGAAATGTGGAAAATGGTCCGTTTTCAAATGTTTTATTTTTGAACGTCAGTTCACATTTGTAGGTGGATCATCAGTGTTAGAGCTAAAATTAGCATGTTTAAAGTGATTTTCATGCTTCCAGGGGCCCAAAACACAAGATTTATGGAATGGTTAAAAGTGCATGAAAATGGCCAATTTACTCACTCTGAGTTCTCAAAAAGGGTTTCTTCACCCCGGGAAGTTAATTAAATACCATTTGGAGGCATTTAATGTTCGAGCAAAAACGGCTGATTTTCGACAAAAGAGATAACACCCCCCCATTACGTCATGCTTCAGAAATGTGGAAAATGGTCCGTTTTCAAATGTTTTATTTTTGAACGTCAGTTCACATTTGTAGGTGGATCATCAGTGTTAGAGCTAAAATTAGCATGTTTAAAGTGATTTTCATGCTTCAAGGGGCCCAAAACACAAGATTTATGGAATGGTTAAAAGTGCATGAAAATGGCCAATTTACTCACTCTGAGTTCTCAAAAAGGGTTTCTTCACCCCGGGAAGTTAATTAAATACCATTTGGAGGCATTTAATGTTCGAGCAAAAACGGCTGATTTTCGACAAAAGAGATAACACCCCCCCATTACGTCATGCTTCAGAAATGTGGAAAATGGTCCGTTTTCAAATGTTTTATTTTTGAACGTCAGTTCACATTTGTAGGTGGATCATCAGTGTTAGAGCTAAAATTAGCATGTTTAAAGTGATTTTCATGCTTCCAGGGGCTCGGGAAGTTAATTAAATACCATTTGGAGGCATTTAATGTTCGAGCAAAAACGGCTGATTTTCGACAAAAGAGATAACACCCCCCCATTACGTCATGCTTCAGAAATGTGGAAAATGGTCCGTTTTCAAATGTTTTATTTTTGAACGTCAGTTCACATTTGTAGGTGGATCATCAGTGTTAGAGCTAAAATTAGCATGTTTAAAGTGATTTTCATGCTTCCAGGGGCTCGGGAAGTTAATTAAATACCATTTGGAGGCATTTAATGTTCGAGCAAAAACGGCTGATTTTCGACAAAAGAGATAACACCCCCCCATTACGTCATGCTTCAGAAATGTGGAAAATGGTCCGTTTTCAAATGTTTTATTTTTGAACGTCAGTTCACATTTGTAGGTGGATCATCAGTGTTAGAGCTAAAATTAGCATGTTTAAAGTGATTTTCATGCTTCCAGGGGCTCGGGAAGTTAATTAAATACCATTTGGAGGCATTTAATGTTCGAGCAAAAACGGCTGATTTTCGACAAAAGAGATAACACCCCCCCATTACGTCATGCTTCAGAAATGTGGAAAATGGTCCGTTTTCAAATGTTTTATTTTTGAACGTCAGTTCACATTTGTAGGTGGATCATCAGTGTTAGAGCTAAAATTAGCATGTTTAAAGTGATTTTCATGCTTCCAGGGGCCCAAAACACAAGATTTATGGAATGGTTAAAAGTGCATGAAAATGGCCAATTTACTCACTCTGAGTTCTCAAAAAGGGTTTCTTCACCCCGGGAAGTTAATTAAATACCATTTGGAGCCATTTAATGTTCGAGCAAAAATGGCTGATTTGCGACAAAAGAGATAACACCCCCCCATTACGTCATGCTTCAGAAATGTGGAAAATGGTCCGTTTTCAAATGTTTTATTTTTGAACGTCAGTTCACATTTGTAGGTGGATCATCAGTGTTAGAGCTAAAATTAGCATGTTTAAAGTGATTTTCATGCTTCCAGGGGCTCGGGAAGTTAATTAAATACCATTTGGAGGCATTTAATGTTCGAGCAAAAACGGCTGATTTTCGACAAAAGAGATAACACCCCCCCATTACGTCATGCTTCAGAAATGTGGAAAATGGTCCGTTTTCAAATGTTTTATTTTTGAACGTCAGTTCACATTTGTAGGTGGATCATCAGTGTTAGAGCTAAAATTAGCATGTTTAAAGTGATTTTCATGCTTCCAGGGGCTCGGGAAGTTAATTAAATACCATTTGGAGGCATTTAATGTTCGAGCAAAAACGGCTGATTTTCGACAAAAGAGATAACACCCCCCCATTACGTCATGCTTCAGAAATGTGGAAAATGGTCCGTTTTCAAATGTTTTATTTTTGAACGTCAGTTCACATTTGTAGGTGGATCATCAGTGTTAGAGCTAAAATTAGCATGTTTAAAGTGATTTTCATGCTTCCAGGGGCCCAAAACACAAGATTTATGGAATGGTTAAAAGTGCATGAAAATGGCCAATTTACTCACTCTGAGTTCTCAAAAAGGGTTTCTTCACCCCGGGAAGTTAATTAAATACCATTTGGAGGCATTTAATGTTCGAGCAAAAACGGCTGATTTTCGACAAAAGAGATAACACCCCCCCATTACGTCATGCTTCAGAAATGTGGAAAATGGTCCGTTTTCAAATGTTTTATTTTTGAACGTCAGTTCACATTTGTAGGTGGATCATCAGTGTTAGAGCTAAAATTAGCATGTTTAAAGTGATTTTCATGCTTCAAGGGGCCCAAAACACAAGATTTATGGAATGGTTAAAAGTGCATGAAAATGGCCAATTTACTCACTCTGAGTTCTCAAAAAGGGTTTCTTCACCCCGGGAAGTTAATTAAATACCATTTGGAGGCATTTAATGTTCGAGCAAAAACGGCTGATTTTCGACAAAAGAGATAACACCCCCCCATTACGTCATGCTTCAGAAATGTGGAAAATGGTCCGTTTTCAAATGTTTTATTTTTGAACGTCAGTTCACATTTGTAGGTGGATCATCAGTGTTAGAGCTAAAATTAGCATGTTTAAAGTGATTTTCATGCTTCCAGGGGCCCAAAACACAAGATTTATGGAATGGTTAAAAGTGCATGAAAATGGCCAATTTACTCACTCTGAGTTCTCAAAAAGGGTTTCTTCACCCCGGGAAGTTAATTAAATACCATTTGGAGGCATTTAATGTTCGAGCAAAAACGGCTGATTTTCGACAAAAGAGATAACACCCCCCCATTACGTCATGCTTCAGAAATGTGGAAAATGGTCCGTTTTCAAATGTTTTATTTTTGAACGTCAAATCACATTTGTAGGTGGATCATCAGTGTTAGAGCTAAAATTAGCATGTTTAAAGTGATTTTCATGCTTCCAGGGGCTCGGGAAGTTAATTAAATACCATTTGGAGGCATTTAATGTTCGAGCAAAAACGGCTGATTTTCGACAAAAGAGATAACACCCCCCCATTACGTCATGCTTCAGAAATGTGGAAAATGGTCCGTTTTCAAATGTTTTATTTTTGAACGTCAGTTCACATTTGTAGGTGGATCATCAGTGTTAGAGCTAAAATTAGCATGTTTAAAGTGATTTTCATGCTTCCAGGGGCTCGGGAAGTTAATTAAATACCATTTGGAGGCATTTAATGTTCGAGCAAAAACGGCTGATTTTCGACAAAAGAGATAACACCCCCCCATTACGTCATGCTTCAGAAATGTGGAAAATGGTCCGTTTTCAAATGTTTTATTTTTGAACGTCAGTTCACATTTGTAGGTGGATCATCAGTGTTAGAGCTAAAATTAGCATGTTTAAAGTGATTTTCATGCTTCCAGGGGCCCAAAACACAAGATTTATGGAATGGTTAAAAGTGCATGAAAATGGCCAATTTACTCACTTTGAGTTCTCAAAAAGGGTTTCTTCACCCCGGGAAGTTAATTAAATACCATTTGGAGGCATTTAATGTTCGAGCAAAAACGGCTGATTTTCGACAAAAGAGATAACACCCCCCCATTACGTCATGCTTCAGAAATGTGGAAAATGGTCCGTTTTCAAATGTTTTATTTTTGAACGTCAGTTCACATTTGTAGGTGGATCATCAGTGTTAGAGCTAAAATTAGCATGTTTAAAGTGATTTTCATGCTTCCAGGGGCTCGGGAAGTTAATTAAATACCATTTGGAGGCATTTAATGTTCGAGCAAAAACGGCTGATTTTCGACAAAAGAGATAACACCCCCCCATTACGTCATGCTTCAGAAATGTGGAAAATGGTCCGTTTTCAAATGTTTTATTTTTGAACGTCAGTTCACATTTGTAGGTGGATCATCAGTGTTAGAGCTAAAATTAGCATGTTTAAAGTGATTTTCATGCTTCCAGGGGCTCGGGAAGTTAATTAAATACCATTTGGAGGCATTTAATGTTCGAGCAAAAATGGCTGATTTTCGACAAAAGAGATAACACCCCCCCATTACGTCATGCTTCAGAAATGTGGAAAATGGTCCGTTTTCAAATGTTTTATTTTTGAACGTCAGTTCACATTTGTAGGTGGATCATCAGTGTTAGAGCTAAAATTAGCATGTTTAAAGTGATTTTCATGCTTCCAGGGGCCCAAAACACAAGATTTATGGAATGGTTAAAAGTGCATGAAAATGGCCAATTTACTCACTCTGAGTTCTCAAAAAGGGTTTCTTCACCCCGGGAAGTTAATTAAATACCATTTGGAGGCATTTAATGTTCGAGCAAAAACGGCTGATTTTCGACAAAAGAGATAACACCCCCCCATTACGTCATGCTTCAGAAATGTGGAAAATGGTCCGTTTTCAAATGTTTTATTTTTGAACATCAGTTCACATTTGTAGGTGGATCATCAGTGTTAGAGCTAAAATTAGCATGTTTAAAGTGATTTTCATGCTTCCAGGGGCTCGGGAAGTTAATTAAATACCATTTGGAGGCATTTAATGTTCGAGCAAAAATGGCTGATTTTCGACAAAAGAGATAACACCCCCCCATTACGTCATGCTTCAGAAATGTGGAAAATGGTCCGTTTTCAAATGTTTTATTTTTGAACGTCAGTTCACATTTGTAGGTGGATCATCAGTGTTAGAGCTAAAATTAGCATGTTTAAAGTGATTTTCATGCTTCCAGGGGCTCGGGAAGTTAATTAAATACCATTTGGAGGCATTTAATGTTCGAGCAAAAACGGCTGATTTTCGACAAAAGAGATAACACCCCCCCATTACGTCATGCTTCAGAAATGTGGAAAATGGTCCGTTTTCAAATGTTTTATTTTTGAACGTCAGTTCACATTTGTAGGTGGATCATCAGTGTTAGAGCTAAAATTAGCATGTTTAAAGTGATTTTCATGCTTCCAGGGGCCCAAAACACAAGATTTATGGAATGGTTAAAAGTGCATGAAAATGGCCAATTTACTCACTTTGAGTTCTCAAAAAGGGTTTCTTCACCCCGGGAAGTTAATTAAATACCATTTGGAGGCATTTAATGTTCGAGCAAAAACGGCTGATTTTCGACAAAAGAGATAACACCCCCCCATTACGTCATGCTTCAGAAATGTGGAAAATGGTCCGTTTTCAAATGTTTTATTTTTGAACGTCAGTTCACATTTGTAGGTGGATCATCAGTGTTAGAGCTAAAATTAGCATGTTTAAAGTGATTTTCATGCTTCCAGGGGCTCGGGAAGTTAATTAAATACCATTTGGAGGCATTTAATGTTCGAGCAAAAACGGCTGATTTTCGACAAAAGAGATAACACCCCCCCATTACGTCATGCTTCAGAAATGTGGAAAATGGTCCGTTTTCAAATGTTTTATTTTTGAACGTCAGTTCACATTTGTAGGTGGATCATCAGTGTTAGAGCTAAAATTAGCATGTTTAAAGTGATTTTCATGCTTCCAGGGGCCCAAAACACAAGATTTATGGAATGGTTAAAAGTGCATGAAAATGGCCAATTTACTCACTCTGAGTTCTCAAAAAGGGTTTCTTCACCCCGGGAAGTTAATTAAATACCATTTGGAGGCATTTAATGTTCGAGCAAAAACGGCTGATTTTCGACAAAAGAGATAACACCCCCCCATTACGTCATGCTTCAGAAATGTGGAAAATGGTCCGTTTTCAAATGTTTTATTTTTGAACGTCAGTTCACATTTGTAGGTGGATCATCAGTGTTAGAGCTAAAATTAGCATGTTTAAAGTGATTTTCATGCTTCCAGGGGCCCAAAACACAAGATTTATGGAATGGTTAAAAGTGCATGAAAATGGCCAATTTACTCACTCTGAGTTCTCAAAAAGGGTTTCTTCACCCCGGGAAGTTAATTAAATACCATTTGGAGGCATTTAATGTTCGAGCAAAAACGGCTGATTTTCGACAAAAGAGATAACACCCCCCCATTACGTCATGCTTCAGAAATGTGGAAGATGGTCCGTTTTCAAATGTTTTATTTTTGAACGTCAGTTCACATTTGTAGGTGGATCATCAGTGTTAGAGCTAAAATTAGCATGTTTAAAGTGATTTTCATGCTTCCAGGGGCTCGGGAAGTTAATTAAATACCATTTGGAGGCATTTAATGTTCGAGCAAAAACGGCTGATTTTCGACAAAAGAGATAACACCCCCCCATTACGTCATGCTTCAGAAATGTGGAAAATGGTCCGTTTTCAAATGTTTTATTTTTGAACGTCAGTTCACATTTGTAGGTGGATCATCAGTGTTAGAGCTAAAATTAGCATGTTTAAAGTGATTTTCATGCTTCCAGGGGCTCGGGAAGTTAATTAAATACCATTTGGAGGCATTTAATGTTCGAGCAAAAACGGCTGATTTTCGACAAAAGAGATAACACCCCCCCATTACGTCATGCTTCAGAAATGTGGAAAATGGTCCGTTTTCAAATGTTTTATTTTTGAACGTCAGTTCACATTTGTAGGTGGATCATCAGTGTTAGAGCTAAAATTAGCATGTTTAAAGTGATTTTCATGCTTCCAGGGGCCCAAAACACAAGATTTATGGAATGGTTAAAAGTGCATGAAAATGGCCAATTTACTCACTCTGAGTTCTCAAAAAGGGTTTCTTCACCCCGGGAAGTTAATTAAATACCATTTGGAGCCATTTAATGTTCGAGCAAAAATGGCTGATTTGCGACAAAAGAGATAACACCCCCCCATTACGTCATGCTTCAGAAATGTGGAAAATGGTCCGTTTTCAAATGTTTTATTTTTGAACGTCAGTTCACATTTGTAGGTGGATCATCAGTGTTAGAGCTAAAATTAGCATGTTTAAAGTGATTTTCATGCTTCCAGGGGCTCGGGAAGTTAATTAAATACCATTTGGAGGCATTTAATGTTCGAGCAAAAACGGCTGATTTTCGACAAAAGAGATAACACCCCCCCATTACGTCATGCTTCAGAAATGTGGAAAATGGTCCGTTTTCAAATGTTTTATTTTTGAACGTCAGTTCACATTTGTAGGTGGATCATCAGTGTTAGAGCTAAAATTAGCATGTTTAAAGTGATTTTCATGCTTCCAGGGGCTCGGGAAGTTAATTAAATACCATTTGGAGGCATTTAATGTTCGAGCAAAAACGGCTGATTTTCGACAAAAGAGATAACACCCCCCCATTACGTCATGCTTCAGAAATGTGGAAAATGGTCCGTTTTCAAATGTTTTATTTTTGAACGTCAGTTCACATTTGTAGGTGGATCATCAGTGTTAGAGCTAAAATTAGCATGTTTAAAGTGATTTTCATGCTTCCAGGGGCTCGGGAAGTTAATTAAATACCATTTGGAGGCATTTAATGTTCGAGCAAAAACGGCTGATTTTCGACAAAAGAGATAACACCCCCCCATTACGTCATGCTTCAGAAATGTGGAAAATGGTCCGTTTTCAAATGTTTTATTTTTGAACGTCAGTTCACATTTGTAGGTGGATCATCAGTGTTAGAGCTAAAATTAGCATGTTTAAAGTGATTTTCATGCTTCCAGGGGCCCAAAACACAAGATTTATGGAATGGTTAAAAGTGCATGAAAATGGCCAATTTACTCACTCTGAGTTCTCAAAAAGGGTTTCTTCACCCCGGGAAGTTAATTAAATACCATTTGGAGGCATTTAATGTTCGAGCAAAAACGGCTGATTTTCGACAAAAGAGATAACACCCCCCCATTACGTCATGCTTCAGAAATGTGGAAAATGGTCCGTTTTCAAATGTTTTATTTTTGAACGTCAGTTCACATTTGTAGGTGGATCATCAGTGTTAGAGCTAAAATTAGCATGTTTAAAGTGATTTTCATGCTTCCAGGGGCCCAAAACACAAGATTTATGGAATGGTTAAAAGTGCATGAAAATGGCCAATTTACTCACTCTGAGTTCTCAAAAAGGGTTTCTTCACCCCGGGAAGTTAATTAAATACCATTTGGAGGCATTTAATGTTCGAGCAAAAACGGCTGATTCTCGACAAAAGAGATAACACCCCCCCATTACGTCATGCTTCAGAAATGTGGAAAATGGTCCGTTTTCAAATGTTTTATTTTTGAACGTCAGTTCACATTTGTAGGTGGATCATCAGTGTTAGAGCTAAAATTAGCATGTTTAAAGTGATTTTCATGCTTCCAGGGGCCCAAAACACAAGATTTATGGAATGGTTAAAAGTGCATGAAAATGGCCAATTTACTCACTCTGAGTTCTCAAAAAGGGTTTCTTCACCCCAGGAAGTTAATTAAATACCATTTGGAGGCATTTAATGTTCGAGCAAAAACGGCTGATTTTCGACAAAAGAGATAACACCCCCCCATTACGTCATGCTTCAGAAATGTGGAAAATGGTCCGTTTTCAAATGTTTTATTTTTGAACGTCAGTTCACATTTGTAGGTGGATCATCAGTGTTAGAGCTAAAATTAGCATGTTTAAAGTGATTTTCATGCTTCCAGAGGCTCGGGAAGTTAATTAAATACCATTTGGAGGCATTTAATGTTCGAGCAAAAACGGCTGATTTTCGACAAAAGAGATAACACCCCCCCATTACGTCATGCTTCAGAAATGTGGAAAATGGTCCGTTTTCAAATGTTTTATTTTTGAACGTCAGTTCACATTTGTAGGTGGATCATCAGTGTTAGAGCTAAAATTAGCATGTTTAAAGTGATTTTCATGCTTCCAGGGGCTCGGGAAGTTAATTAAATACCATTTGGAGGCATTTAATGTTCGAGCAAAAACGGCTGATTTTCGACAAAAGAGATAACACCCCCCCATTACGTCATGCTTCAGAAATGTGGAAAATGGTCAGTTTTCAAATGTTTTATTTTTGAACGTCAGTTCACATTTGTAGGTGGATCATCAGTGTTAGAGCTAAAATTAGCATGTTTAAAGTGATTTTCATGCTTCCAGGGGCTCGGGAAGTTAATTAAATACCATTTGGAGGCATTTAATGTTCGAGCAAAAACGGCTGATTTTCGACAAAAGAGATAACACCCCCCCATTACGTCATGCTTCAGAAATGTGGAAAATGGTCCGTTTTCAAATGTTTTATTTTTGAACGTCAGTTCACATTTGCAGGTGGATCATCAGTGTTAGAGCTAAAATTAGCATGTTTAAAGTGATTTTCATGCTTCCAGGGGCTCGGGAAGTTAATTAAATACCATTTGGAGGCATTTAATGTTCGAGCAAAAACGGCTGATTTTCGACAAAAGAGATAACACCCCCCCATTACGTCATGCTTCAGAAATGTGGAAAATGGTCCGTTTTCAAATGTTTTATTTTTGAACGTCAGTTCACATTTGTAGGTGGATCATCAGTGTTAGAGCTAAAATTAGCATGTTTAAAGTGATTTTCATGCTTCCAGGGGCCCAAAACACAAGATTTATGGAATGGTTAAAAGTGCATGAAAATGGCCAATTTACTCACTCTGAGTTCTCAAAAAGGGTTTCTTCACCCCGGGAAGTTAATTAAATACCATTTGGAGGCATTTAATGTTCGAGCAAAAACGGCTGATTTTCGACAAAAGAGATAACACCCCCCCATTACGTCATGCTTCAGAAATGTGGAAAATGGTCCGTTTTCAAATGTTTTATTTTTGAACGTCAGTTCACATTTGTAGGTGGATCATCAGTGTTAGAGCTAAAATTAGCATGTTTAAAGTGATTTTCATGCTTCCAGGGGCCCAAAACACAAGATTTATGGAATGGTTAAAAGTGCATGAAAATGGCCAATTTACTCACTCTGAGTTCTCAAAAAGGGTTTCTTCACCCCGGGAAGTTAATTAAATACCATTTGGAGGCATTTAATGTTCGAGCAAAAACGGCTGATTTTCGACAAAAGAGATAACACCCCCCCATTACGTCATGCTTCAGAAATGTGGAAAATGGTCCGTTTTCAAATGTTTTATTTTTGAACGTCAGTTCACATTTGTAGGTGGATCATCAGTGTTAGAGCTAAAATTAGCATGTTTAAAGTGATTTTCATGCTTCCAGGGGCTCGGGAAGTTAATTAAATACCATTTGGAGGCATTTAATGTTCGAGCAAAAACGGCTGATTTTCGACAAAAGAGATAACACCCCCCCATTACGTCATGCTTCAGAAATGTGGAAAATGGTCCGTTTTCAAATGTTTTATTTTTGAACGTCAGTTCACATTTGTAGGTGGATCATCAGTGTTAGAGCTAAAATTAGCATGTTTAAAGTGATTTTCATGCTTCCAGGGGCTCGGGAAGTTAATTAAATACCATTTGGAGGCATTTAATGTTCGAGCAAAAACGGCTGATTTTCGACAAAAGAGATAACACCCCCCCATTACGTCATGCTTCAGAAATGTGGAAAATGGTCCGTTTTCAAATGTTTTATTTTTGAACGTCAGTTCACATTTGTAGGTGGATCATCAGTGTTAGAGCTAAAATTAGCATGTTTAAAGTGATTTTCATGCTTCCAGGGGCTCGGGAAGTTAATTAAATACCATTTGGAGGCATTTAATGTTCGAGCAAAAACGGCTGATTTTCGACAAAAGAGATAACACCCCCCCATTACGTCATGCTTCAGAAATGTGGAAAATGGTCCGTTTTCAAATGTTTTATTTTTGAACGTCAGTTCACATTTGTAGGTGGATCATCAGTGTTAGAGCTAAAATTAGCATGTTTAAAGTGATTTTCATGCTTCCAGGGGCTCGGGAAGTTAATTAAATACCATTTGGAGGCATTTAATGTTCGAGCAAAAACGGCTGATTTTCGACAAAAGAGATAACACCCCCCCATTACGTCATGCTTCAGAAATGTGGAAAATGGTCCGTTTTCAAATGTTTTATTTTTGAACGTCAGTTCACATTTGTAGGTGGATCATCAGTGTTAGAGCTAAAATTAGCATGTTTAAAGTGATTTTCATGCTTCCAGGGGCCCAAAACACAAGATTTATGGAATGGTTAAAAGTGCATGAAAATGGCCAATTTACTCACTCTGAGTTCTCAAAAAGGGTTTCTTCACCCCGGGAAGTTAATTAAATACCATTTGGAGGCATTTAATGTTCGAGCAAAAACGGCTGATTTTCGACAAAAGAGATAACACCCCCCCATTACGTCATGCTTCAGAAATGTGGAAAATGGTCCGTTTTCAAATGTTTTATTTTTGAACGTCAGTTCACATTTGTAGGTGGATCATCAGTGTTAGAGCTAAAATTAGCATGTTTAAAGTGATTTTCATGCTTCCAGGGGCTCGGGAAGTTAATTAAATACCATTTGGAGGCATTTAATGTTCGAGCAAAAACGGCTGATTTTCGACAAAAGAGATAACACCCCCCCATTACGTCATGCTTCAGAAATGTGGAAAATGGTCCGTTTTCAAATGTTTTATTTTTGAACGTCAGTTCACATTTGTAGGTGGATCATCAGTGTTAGAGCTAAAATTAGCATGTTTAAAGTGATTTTCATGCTTCCAGGGGCCCAAAACACAAGATTTATGGAATGGTTAAAAGTGCATGAAAATGGCCAATTTACTCACTCTGAGTTCTCAAAAAGGGTTTCTTCACCCCGGGAAGTTAATTAAATACCATTTGGAGGCATTTAATGTTCGAGCAAAAACGGCTGATTTTCGACAAAAGAGATAACACCCCCCCATTACGTCATGCTTCAGAAATGTGGAAAATGGTCCGTTTTCAAATGTTTTATTTTTGAACGTCAGTTCACATTTGTAGGTGGATCATCAGTGTTAGAGCTAAAATTAGCATGTTTAAAGTGATTTTCATGCTTCCAGGGGCTCGGGAAGTTAATTAAATACCATTTGGAGGCATTTAATGTTCGAGCAAAAACGGCTGATTTTCGACAAAAGAGATAACACCCCCCCATTACGTCATGCTTCAGAAATGTGGAAAATGGTCCGTTTTCAAATGTTTTATTTTTGAACGTCAGTTCACATTTGTAGGTGGATCATCAGTGTTAGAGCTAAAATTAGCATGTTTAAAGTGATTTTCATGCTTCCAGGGGCTCGGGAAGTTAATTAAATACCATTTGGAGGCATTTAATGTTTGAGCAAAAACGGCTGATTTTCGACAAAAGAGATAACACCCCCCCATTACGTCATGCTTCAGAAATGTGGAAAATGGTCCGTTTTCAAATGTTTTATTTTTGAACGTCAGTTCACATTTGTAGGTGGATCATCAGTGTTAGAGCTAAAATTAGCATGTTTAAAGTGATTTTCATGCTTCCAGGGGCTCGGGAAGTTAATTAAATACCATTTGGAGGCATTTAATGTTCGAGCAAAAACGGCTGATTTTCGACAAAAGAGATAACACCCCCCCATTACGTCATGCTTCAGAAATGTGGAAAATGGTCCGTTTTCAAATGTTTTATTTTTGAACGTCAGTTCACATTTGTAGGTGGATCATCAGTGTTAGAGCTAAAATTAGCATGTTTAAAGTGATTTTCATGCTTCCAGGGGCCCAAAACACAAGATTTATGGAATGGTTAAAAGTGCATGAAAATGGCCAATTTACTCACTCTGAGTTCTCAAAAAGGGTTTCTTCACCCCGGGAAGTTAATTAAATACCATTTGGAGGCATTTAATGTTCGAGCAAAAACGGCTGATTTTCGACAAAAGAGATAACACCCCCCCCATTACGTCATGCTTCAGAAATGTGGAAAATGGTCCGTTTTCAAATGTTTTATTTTTGAACGTCAGTTCACATTTGTAGGTGGATCATCAGTGTTAGAGCTAAAATTAGCATGTTTAAAGTGATTTTCATGCTTCCAGGGGCCCAAAACACAAGATTTATGGAATGGTTAAAAGTGCATGAAAATGGCCAATTTACTCACTCTGAGTTCTCAAAAAGGGTTTCTTCACCCCGGGAAGTTAATTAAATACCATTTGGAGGCATTTAATGTTCGAGCAAAAACGGCTGATTTTCGACAAAAGAGATAACACCCCCCCATTACGTCATGCTTCAGAAATGTGGAAAATGGTCCGTTTTCAAATGTTTTATTTTTGAACGTCAGTTCACATTTGTAGTTGGATCATCAGTGTTAGAGCTAAAATTAGCATGTTTAAAGTGATTTTCATGCTTCCAGGGGCTCGGGATTTAATTAAATACCATTTGGAGGCATTTAATGTTCGAGCAAAAACGGCTGATTTTCGACAAAAGAGATAACACCCCCCCATTACGTCATGCTTCAGAAATGTGGAAAATGGTCCGTTTTCAAATGTTTTATTTTTGAACGTCAGTTCACATTTGTAGGTGGATCATCAGTGTTAGAGCTAAAATTAGCATGTTTAAAGTGATTTTCATGCTTCCAGGGGCTCGGGAAGTTAATTAAATACCATTTGGAGGCATTTAATGTTCGAGCAAAAACGGCTGATTTTCGACAAAAGAGATAACACCCCCCCATTACGTCATGCTTCAGAAATGTGGAAAATGGTCCGTTTTCAAATGTTTTATTTTTGAACGTCAGTTCACATTTGTAGGTGGATCATCAGTGTTAGAGCTAAAATTAGCATGTTTAAAGTGATTTTCATGCTTCCAGGGGCCCAAAACACAAGATTTATGGAATGGTTAAAAGTGCATGAACATGGCCAATTTACTCACTCTGAGTTCTCAAAAAGGGTTTCTTCACCCCGGGAAGTTAATTAAATACCATTTGGAGGCATTTAATGTTCGAGCAAAAACGGCTGATTTTCGACAAAAGAGATAACACCCCCCCATTACGTCATGCTTCAGAAATGTGGAAAATGGTCCGTTTTCAAATGTTTTATTTTTGAACGTCAGTTCACATTTGTAGGTGGATCATCAGTGTTAGAGCTAAAATTAGCATGTTTAAAGTGATTTTCATGCTTCCAGGGGCTCGGGAAGTTAATTAAATACCATTTGGAGGCATTTAATGTTCGAGCAAAAACGGCTGATTTTCGACAAAAGAGATAACACCCCCCCATTACGTCATGCTTCAGAAATGTGGAAAATGGTCCGTTTTCAAATGTTTTATTTTTGAACGTCAGTTCACATTTGTAGGTGGATCATCAGTGTTAGAGCTAAAATTAGCATGTTTAAAGTGATTTTCATGCTTCCAGGGGCCCAAAACACAAGATTTATGGAATGGTTAAAAGTGCATGAAAATGGCCAATTTACTCACTCTGAGTTCTCAAAAAGGGTTTCTTCACCCCGGGAAGTTAATTAAATACCATTTGGAGGCATTTAATGTTCGAGCAAAAACGGCTGATTTTTGACAAAAGAGATAACACCCCCCCATTACGTCATGCTTCAGAAATGTGGAAAATGGTCCGTTTTCAAATGTTTTATTTTTGAACGTCAGTTCACATTTGTAGGTGGATCATCAGTGTTAGAGCTAAAATTAGCATGTTTAAAGTGATTTTCATGCTTCCAGGGGCTCGGGAAGTTAATTAAATACCATTTGGAGGCATTTAATGTTCGAGCAAAAACGGCTGATTTTCGACAAAAGAGATAACACCCCCCCATTACGTCATGCTTCAGAAATGTGGAAAATGGTCCGTTTTCAAATGTTTTATTTTTGAACGTCAGTTCACATTTGTAGGTGGATCATCAGTGTTAGAGCTAAAATTAGCATGTTTAAAGTGATTTTCATGCTTCCAGGGGCTCGGGAAGTTAATTAAATACCATTTGGAGGCATTTAATGTTCGAGCAAAAACGGCTGATTTTCGACAAAAGAGATAACACCCCCCCATTACGTCATGCTTCAGATATGTGGAAAATGGTCCGTTTTCAAATGTTTTATTTTTGAACGTCAGTTCACATTTGTAGGTGGATCATCAGTGTTAGAGCTAAAATTAGCATGTTTAAAGTGATTTTCATGCTTCCAGGGGCCCAAAACACAAGATTTATGGAATGGTTAAAAGTGCATGAAAATGGCCAATTTACTCACTCTGAGTTCTCAAAAAGGGTTTCTTCACCCCGGGAAGTTAATTAAATACCATTTGGAGGCATTTAATGTTCGAGCAAAAACGGCTGATTTTCGACAAAAGAGATAACACCCCCCCATTACGTCATGCTTCAGAAATGTGGAAAATGGTCAGTTTTCAAATGTTTTATTTTTGAACGTCAGTTCACATTTGTAGGTGGATCATCAGTGTTAGAGCTAAAATTAGCATGTTTAAAGTGATTTTCATGCTTCCAGGGGCTCGGGAAGTTAATTAAATACCATTTGGAGGCATTTAATGTTCGAGCAAAAACGGCTGATTTTCGACAAAAGAGATAACACCCCCCCATTACGTCATGCTTCAGAAATGTGGAAAATGGTCCGTTTTCAAATGTTTTATTTTTGAACGTCAGTTCACATTTGTAGGTGGATCATCAGTGTTAGAGCTAAAATTAGCATGTTTAAAGTGATTTTCATGCTTCCAGGGGCTTGGGAAGTTAATTAAATACCATTTGGAGGCATTTAATGTTCGAGCAAAAACGGCTGATTTTCGACAAAAGAGATAACACCCCCCCATTACGTCATGCTTCAGAAATGTGGAAAATGGTCCGTTTTCAAATGTTTTATTTTTGAACGTCAGTTCACATTTGTAGGTGGATCATCAGTGTTAGAGCTAAAATTAGCATGTTTAAAGTGATTTTCATGCTTCCAGGGGCCCAAAACACAAGATTTATGGAATGGTTAAAAGTGCATGAAAATGGCCAATTTACTCACTCTGAGTTCTCAAAAAGGGTTTCTTCACCCCGGGAAGTTAATTAAATACCATTTGGAGGCATTTAATGTTCGAGCAAAAACGGCTGATTTTCGACAAAAGAGATAACACCCCCCCATTACGTCATGCTTCAGAAATGTGGAAAATGGTCCGTTTTCAAATGTTTTATTTTTGAACGTCAGTTCACATTTGTAGGTGGATCATCAGTGTTAGAGCTAAAATTAGCATGTTTAAAGTGATTTTCATGCTTCCAGGGGCTCGGGAAGTTAATTAAATACCATTTGGAGGCATTTAATGTTCGAGCAAAAACGGCTGATTTTCGACAAAAGAGATAACACCCCCCCATTACGTCATGCTTCAGAAATGTGGAAAATGGTCCGTTTTCAAATGTTTTATTTTTGAACGTCAGTTCACATTTGTAGGTGGATCATCAGTGTTAGAGCTAAAATTAGCATGTTTAAAGTGATTTTCATGCTTCCAGGGGCCCAAAACACAAGATTTATGGAATGGTTAAAAGTGCATGAAAATGGCCAATTTACTCACTCTGAGTTCTCAAAAAGGGTTTCTTCACCCCGGGAAGTTAATTAAATACCATTTGGAGGCATTTAATGTTCGAGCAAAAACGGCTGATTTTCGACAAAAGAGATAACACCCCCCCATTACGTCATGCTTCAGAAATGTGGAAAATGGTCCGTTTTCAAATGTTTTATTTTTGAACGTCAGTTCACATTTGTAGGTGGATCATCAGTGTTAGAGCTAAAATTAGCATGTTTAAAGTGATTTTCATGCTTCCAGGGGCCCAAAACACAAGATTTATGGAATGGTTAAAAGTGCATGAAAATGGCCAATTTACTCACTCTGAGTTCTCAAAAAGGGTTTCTTCACCCCGGGAAGTTAATTAAATACCATTTGGAGGCATTTAATGTTCGAGCAAAAACGGCAGATTTTCGACAAAAGAGATAACACCCCTCCATTACGTCATGCTTCAGAAATGTGGAAAATGGTCCGTTTTCAAATGTTTTATTTTTGAACGTCAGTTCACATTTGTAGGTGGATCATCAGTGTTAGAGCTAAAATTAGCATGTTTAAAGTGATTTTCATGCTTCCAGGGGCCCAAAACACAAGATTTATGGAATGGTTAAAAGTGCATGAAAATGGCCAATTTACTCACTCTGAGTTCTCAAAAAGGGTTTCTTCACCCCGGGAAGTTAATTAAATACCATTTGGAGGCATTTAATGTTCGAGCAAAAACGGCTGATTTTCGACAAAAGAGATAACACCCCCCCATTACGTCATGCTTCAGAAATGTGGAAAATGGTCCGTTTTCAAATGTTTTATTTTTGAACGTCAGTTCACATTTGTAGGTGGATCATCAGTGTTAGAGCTAAAATTAGCATGTTTAAAGTGATTTTCATGCTTCCAGGGGCTCGGGAAGTTAATTAAATACCAGTTGGAGGCATTTAATGTTCGAGCAAAAACGGCTGATTTTCGACAAAAGAGATAACACCCCCCCATTACGTCATGCTTCAGAAATGTGGAAAATGGTCCGTTTTCAAATGTTTTATTTTTGAACGTCAGTTCACATTTGTAGGTGGATCATCAGTGTTAGAGCTAAAATTAGCATGTTTAAAGTGATTTTCATGCTTCCAGGGGCTCGGGAAGTTAATTAAATACCATTTGGAGGCATTTAATGTTCGAGCAAAAACGGCTGATTTTCGACAAAAGAGATAACACCCCCCCATTACGTCATGCTTCAGAAATGTGGAAAATGGTCCGTTTTCAAATGTTTTATTTTTGAACGTCAGTTCACATTTGTAGGTGGATCATCATTGTTAAAGCTAAAATTAGCATGTTTAAAGTGATTTTCATGCTTCCAGGGGCTCGGGAAGTTAATTAAATACCATTTGGAGGCATTTAATGTTCGAGCAAAAACGGCTGATTTTCGACAAAAGAGATAACACCCCCCCATTACGTCATGCTTCAGAAATGTGGAAAATGGTCCGTTTTCAAATGTTTTATTTTTGAACGTCAGTTCACATTTGTAGGTGGATCATCAGTGTTAGAGCTAAAATTAGCATGTTTAAAGTGATTTTCATGCTTCCAGGGGCTCGGGAAGTTAATTAAATACCATTTGGAGGCATTTAATGTTCGAGCAAAAACGGCTGATTTTCGACAAAAGAGATAACACCCCCCCATTACGTCATGCTTCAGAAATGTGGAAAATGGTCCGTTTTCAAATGTTTTATTTTTGAACGTCAGTTCACATTTGTAGGTGGATCATCAGTGTTAGAGCTAAAATTAGCATGTTTAAAGTGATTTTCATGCTTCCAGGGGCCCAAAACACAAGATTTATGGAATGGTTAAAAGTGCATGAAAATGGCCAATTTACTCACTCTGAGTTCTCAAAAAGGGTTTCTTCACCCCGGGAAGTTAATTAAATACCATTTGGAGGCATTTAATGTTCGAGCAAAAACGGCTGATTTTCGACAAAAGAGATAACACCCCCCCATTACGTCATGCTTCAGAAATGTGGAAAATGGTCCGTTTTCAAATGTTTTATTTTTGAACGTCAGTTCACATTTGTAGGTGGATCATCAGTGTTAGAGCTAAAATTAGCATGTTTAAAGTGATTTTCATGCTTCCAGGGGCCCAAAACACAAGATTTATGGAATGGTTAAAAGTGCATGAAAATGGCCAATTTACTCACTCTGAGTTCTCAAAAAGGGTTTCTTCACCCCGGGAAGTTAATTAAATACCATTTGGAGGCATTTAATGTTCGAGCAAAAACGGCTGATTTTCGACAAAAGAGATAACACCCCCCCATTACGTCATGCTTCAGAAATGTGGAAAATGGTCCGTTTTCAAATGTTTTATTTTTGAACGTCAGTTCACATTTGTAGGTGGATCATCAGTGTTAGAGCTAAAATTAGCATGTTTAAAGTGATTTTCATGCTTCCAGGGGCTCGGGAAGTTAATTAAATACCATTTGGAGGCATTTAATGTTCGAGCAAAAACGGCTGATTTTCGACAAAAGAGATAACACCCCCCCATTACGTCATGCTTCAGAAATGTGGAAAATGGTCCGTTTTCAAATGTTTTATTTTTGAACGTCAGTTCACATTTGTAGGTGGATCATCAGTGTTAGAGCTAAAATTAGCATGTTTAAAGTGATTTTCATGCTTCCAGGGGCTCGGGAAGTTAATTAAATACCATTTGGAGGCATTTAATGTTCGAGCAAAAACGGCTGATTTTCGACAAAAGAGATAACACCACCCCATTACGTCATGCTTCAGAAATGTGGAAAATGGTCCGTTTTCAAATGTTTTATTTTTGAACGTCAGTTCACATTTGTAGGTGGATCATCAGTGTTAGAGCTAAAATTAGCATGTTTAAAGTGATTTTCATGCTTCCAGGGGCCCAAAACACAAGATTTATGGAATGGTTAAAAGTGCATGAAAATGGCCAATTTACTCACTCTGAGTTCTCAAAAAGGGTTTCTTCACCCCGGGAAGTTAATTAAATACCATTTGGAGGCATTTAATGTTCGAGCAAAAACGGCTGATTTTCGACAAAAGAGATAACACCCCCCCATTACGTCATGCTTCAGAAATGTGGAAAATGGTCCGTTTTCAAATGTTTTATTTTTGAACGTCAGTTCACATTTGTAGGTGGATCATCAGTGTTAGAGCTAAAATTAGCATGTTTAAAGTGATTTTCATGCTTCCAGGGGCCCAAAACACAAGATTTATGGAATGGTTAAAAGTGCATGAAAATGGCCAATTTACTCACTCTGAGTTCTCAAAAAGGGTTTCTTCACCCCGGGAAGTTAATTAAATACCATTTGGAGGCATTTAATGTTCGAGCAAAAACGGCTGATTTTCGACAAAAGAGATAACACCCCCCCATTACGTCATGCTTCAGAAATGTGGAAAATGGTCCGTTTTCAAATGTTTTATTTTTGAACGTCAGTTCACATTTGTAGGTGGATCATCAGTGTTAGAGCTAAAATTAGCATGTTTAAAGTGATTTTCATGCTTCCAGGGGCCCAAAACACAAGATTTATGGAATGGTTAAAAGTGCATGAAAATGGCCAATTTACTCACTCTGAGTTCTCAAAAAGGGTTTCTTCACCCCGGGAAGTTAATTAAATACCATTTGGAGGCATTTAATGTTCGAGCAAAAACGGCTGATTTTCGACAAAAGAGATAACACCCCCCCATTACGTCATGCTTCAGAAATGTGGAAAATGGTCCATTTTCAAATGTTTTATTTTTGAACGTCAGTTCACATTTGTAGGTGGATCATCAGTGTTAGAGCTAAAATTAGCATGTTTAAAGTGATTTTCATGCTTCCAGGGGCTCGGGAAGTTAATTAAATACCATTTGGAGGCATTTAATGTTCGAGCAAAAACGGCTGATTTTCGACAAAAGAGATAACACCCCCCCATTACGTCATGCTTCAGAAATGTGGAAAATGGTCCGTTTTCAAATGTTTTATTTTTGAACGTCAGTTCACATTTGTAGGTGGATCATCAGTGTTAGAGCTAAAATTAGCATGTTTAAAGTGATTTTCATGCTTCCAGGGGCTCAGGAAGTTAATTAAATACCATTTGGAGGCATTTAATGTTCGAGCAAAAACGGCTGATTTTCGACAAAAGAGATAACACCCCCCCATTACGTCATGCTTCAGAAATGTGGAAAATGGTCCGTTTTCAAATGTTTTATTTTTGAACGTCAGTTCACATTTGTAGGTGGATCATCAGTGTTAGAGCTAAAATTAGCATGTTTAAAGTGATTTTCATGCTTCCAGGGGCCCAAAACACAAGATTTATGGAATGGTTAAAAGTGCATGAAAATGGCCAATTTACTCACTCTGAGTTCTCAAAAAGGGTTTCTTCACCCCGGGAAGTTAATTAAATACCATTTGGAGGCATTTAATGTTCGAGCAAAAACGGCTGATTTTCGACAAAAGAGATAACACCCCCCCATTACGTCATGCTTCAGAAATGTGGAAAATGGTCCGTTTTCAAATGTTTTATTTTTGAACGTCAGTTCACATTTGTAGGTGGATCATCAGTGTTAGAGCTAAAATTAGCATGTTTAAAGTGATTTTCATGCTTCCAGGGGCTCGGGAAGTTAATTAAATACCATTTGGAGGCATTTAATGTTCGAGCAAAAACGGCTGATTTTCGACAAAAGAGATAACACCCCCCCATTACGTCATGCTTCAGAAATGTGGAAAATGGTCCGTTTTCAAATGTTTTATTTTTGAACGTCAGTTCACATTTGTAGGTGGATCATCAGTGTTAGAGCTAAAATTAGCATGTTTAAAGTGATTTTCATGCTTCCAGGGGCTCGGGAAGTTAATTAAATACCATTTGGAGGCATTTAATGTTCGAGCAAAAACGGCTGATTTTCGACAAAAGAGATAACACCCCCCCATTACGTCATGCTTCAGAAATGTGGAAAATGGTCCGTTTTCAAATGTTTTATTTTTGAACGTCAGTTCACATTTGTAGGTGGATCATCAGTGTTAGAGCTAAAATTAGCATGTTTAAAGTGATTTTCATGCTTCCAGGGGCCCAAAACACAAGATTTATGGAATGGTTAAAAGTGCATGAAAATGGCCAATTTACTCACTCTGAGTTCTCAAAAAGGGTTTCTTCACCCCGGGAAGTTAATTAAATACCATTTGGAGGCATTTAATGTTCGAGCAAAAACGGCTGATTTTCGACAAAAGAGATAACACCCCCCCATTACGTCATGCTTCAGAAATGTGGAAAATGGTCCGTTTTCAAATGTTTTATTTTTGAACGTCAGTTCACATTTGTAGGTGGATCATCAGTGTTAGAGCTAAAATTAGCATGTTTAAAGTGATTTTTTCATGCTTCCAGGGGCTCGGGAAGTTAATTAAATACCATTTGGAGGCATTTAATGTTCGAGCAAAAACGGCTGATTTTTGACAAAAGAGATAACACCCCCCCATTACGTCATGCTTCAGAAATGTGGAAAATGGTCCGTTTTCAAATGTTTTATTTTTGAACGTCAGTTCACATTTGTAGGTGGATCATCAGTGTTAGAGCTAAAATTAGCATGTTTAAAGTGATTTTCATGCTTCCAGGGGCTCGGGAAGTTAATTAAATACCATTTGGAGGCATTTAATGTTCGAGCAAAAACGGCTGATTTTCGACAAAAGAGATAACACCCCCCCATTACGTCATGCTTCAGAAATGTGGAAAATGGTCCGTTTTCAAATGTTTTATTTTTGAACGTCAGTTCACATTTGTAGGTGGATCATCAGTGTTAGAGCTAAAATTAGCATGTTTAAAGTGATTTTCATGCTTCCAGGGGCTCGGGAAGTTAATTAAATACCATTTGGAGGCATTTAATGTTCGAGCAAAAACGGCTGATTTTCGACAAAAGAGATAACACCCCCCCTTTACGTCATGCTTCAGAAATGTGGAAAATGGTCCGTTTTCAAATGTTTTATTTTTGAACGTCAGTTCACATTTGTAGGTGGATCATCAGTGTTAGAGCTAAAATTAGCATGTTTAAAGTGATTTTCATGCTTCCAGGGGCTCGGGAAGTTAATTAAATACCATTTGGAGGCATTTAATGTTCGAGCAAAAACGGCTGATTTTCGACAAAAGAGATAACACCCCCCCCCATTACGTCATGCTTCAGAAATGTGGAAAATGGTCCGTTTTCAAATGTTTTATTTTTGAACGTCAGTTCACATTTGTAGGTGGATCATCAGTGTTAGAGCTAAAATTAGCATGTTTAAAGTGATTTTCATGCTTCCAGGGGCTCGGGAAGTTAATTAAATACCATTTGGAGGCATTTAATGTTCGAGCAAAAACGGCTGATTTTCGACAAAAGAGATAACACCCCCCCATTACGTCATGCTTCAGAAATGTGGAAAATGGTCCGTTTTCAAATGTTTTATTTTTGAACGTCAGTTCACATTTGTAGGTGGATCATCAGTGTTAGAGCTAAAATTAGCATGTTTAAAGTGATTTTCATGCTTCCAGGGGCTCGGGAAGTTAATTAAATACCATTTGGAGGCATTTAATGTTCGAGCAAAAACGGCTGATTTTCGACAAAAGAGATAACACCCCCCCATTACGTCATGCTTCAGAAATGTGGAAAATGGTCCGTTTTCAAATGTTTTATTTTTGAACGTCAGTTCACATTTGTAGGTGGATCATCAGTGTTAGAGCTAAAATTAGCATGTTTAAAGTGATTTTCATGCTTCCAGGGGCTCGGGAAGTTAATTAAATACCATTTGGAGGCATTTAATGTTCGAGCAAAAACGGCTGATTTTCGACAAAAGAGATAACACCCCCCATTACGTCATGCTTCAGAAATGTGGAAAATGGTCCGTTTTCAAATGTTTTATTTTTGAACGTCAGTTCACATTTGTAGGTGGATCATCAGTGTTAGAGCTAAAATTAGCATGTTTAAAGTGATTTTCATGCTTCCAGGGGCCCAAAACACAAGATTTATGGAATGGTTAAAAGTGCATGAAAATGGCCAATTTACTCACTCTGAGTTCTCAAAAAGGGTTTCTTCACCCCGGGAAGTTAATTAAATACCATTTGGAGGCATTTAATGTTCGAGCAAAAACGGCTGATTTTCGACAAAAGAGATAACACCCCCCCATTACGTCATGCTTCAGAAATGTGGAAAATGGTCCGTTTTCAAATGTTTTATTTTTGAACGTCAGTTCACATTTGTAGGTGGATCATCAGTGTTAGAGCTAAAATTAGCATGTTTAAAGTGATTTTCATGCTTCCAGGGGCCCAAAACACAAGATTTATGGAATGGTTAAAAGTGCATGAAAATGGCCAATTTACTCACTCTGAGTTCTCAAAAAGGGTTTCTTCACCCCGGGAAGTTAATTAAATACCATTTGGAGGCATTTAATGTTCGAGCAAAAACGGCTGATTTTCGACAAAAGAGATAACACCCCCCCATTACGTCATGCTTCAGAAATGTGGAAAATGGTCCGTTTTCAAATGTTTTATTTTTGAACGTCAGTTCACATTTGTAGGTGGATCATCAGTGTTAGAGCTAAATTAGCATGTTTAAAGTGATTTTCATGCTTCCAGGGGCCCAAAACACAAGATTTATGGAATGGTTAAAAGTGCATGAAAATGGCCAATTTACTCACTCTGAGTTCTCAAAAAGGGTTTCTTCACCCCGGGAAGTTAATTAAATACCATTTGGAGGCATTTAATGTTCGAGCAAAAACGGCTGATTTTCGACAAAAGAGATAACACCCCCCCATTACGTCATGCTTCAGAAATGTGGAAAATGGTCCGTTTTCAAATGTTTTATTTTTGAACGTCAGTTCACATTTGTAGGTGGATCATCAGTGTTAGAGCTAAAATTAGCATGTTTAAAGTGATTTTCATGCTTCCAGGGGCTCGGGAAGTTAATTAAATACCATTTGGAGGCATTTAATGTTCGAGCAAAAACGGCTGATTTTCGACAGAAGAGATAACACCCCCCCATTACGTCATGCCTCAGAAATGTGGAAAATGGTCCGTTTTCAAATGTTTTATTTTTGAACGTCAGTTCACATTTGTAGGTGGATCATCAGTGTTAGAGCTAAAATTAGCATGTTTAAAGTGATTTTCATGCTTCCAGGGGCTCGGGAAGTTAATTAAATACCATTTGGAGGCATTTAATGTTCGAGCAAAAACGGCTGATTTTCGACAAAAGAGATAACACCCCCCCATTACGTCATGCTTCAGAAATGTGGAAAATGGTCAGTTTTCAAATGTTTTATTTTTGAACGTCAGTTCACATTTGTAGGTGGATCATCAGTGTTAGAGCTAAAATTAGCATGTTTAAAGTGATTTTCATGCTTCCAGGGGCTCGGGAAGTTAATTAAATACCATTTGGAGGCATTTAATGTTCGAGCAAAAACGGCTGATTTTCGACAAAAGAGATAACACCCCCCCATTACGTCATGCTTCAGAAATGTGGAAAATGGTCCGTTTTCAAATGTTTTATTTTTGAACGTCAGTTCACATTTGTAGGTGGATCATCAGTGTTAGAGCTAAAATTAGCATGTTTAAAGTGATTTTCATGCTTCCAGGGGCTCGGGAAGTTAATTAAATACCATTTGGAGGCATTTAATGTTCGAGCAAAAACGGCTGATTTTCGACAAAAGAGATAACACCCCCCCATTACGTCATGCTTCAGAAATGTGGAAAATGGTCCGTTTTCAAATGTTTTATTTTTGAACGTCAGTTCACATTTGTAGGTGGATCATCAGTGTTAGAGCTAAAATTAGCATGTTTAAAGTGATTTTCATGCTTCCAGGGGCCCAAAACACAAGATTTATGGAATGGTTAAAAGTGCATGAAAATGGCCAATTTACTCACTCTGAGTTCTCAAAAAGGGTTTCTTCACCCCGGGAAGTTAATTAAATACCATTTGGAGGCATTTAATGTTCGAGCAAAAACGGCTGATTTTCGACAAAAGAGATAACACCCCCCCATTACGTCATGCTTCAGAAATGTGGAAAATGGTCCGTTTTCAAATGTTTTATTTTTGAACGTCAGTTCACATTTGTAGGTGGATCATCAGTGTTAGAGCTAAAATTAGCATGTTTAAAGTGATTTTCATGCTTCCAGGGGCCCAAAACACAAGATTTATGGAATGGTTAAAAGTGCATGAAAATGGCCAATTTACTCACTCTGAGTTCTCAAAAAGGGTTTCTTCACCCCGGGAAGTTAATTAAAATACCATTTGGAGGCATTTAATGTTCGAGCAAAACGGCTGATTTTCGACAAAAGAGATAACACCCCCCCATTACGTCATGCTTCAGAAATGTGGAAAATGGTCCGTTTTCAAATGTTTTATTTTTGAACGTCAGTTCACATTTGTAGGTGGATCATCAGTGTTAGAGCTAAAATTAGCATGTTTTAAAGTGATTTTCATGCTTCCAGGGGCTCGGGAAGTTAATTAAATACCATTTGGAGGCATTTAATGTTCGAGCAAAAACGGCTGATTTTCGACAAAAGAGATAACACCCCCCCAATTACGTCATGCTTCAGAAATGTGGAAAATGGTCCGTTTTCAAATGTTTTATTTTTGAACGTCAGTTCACATTTGTAGGTGGATCATCAGTGTTAGAGCTAAAATTAGCATGTTTAAAGTGATTTTCATGCTTCCAGGGGCTCGGGAAGTTAATTAAATACCATTTGGAGGCATTTAATGTTCGAGCAAAAACGGCTGATTTTCGACAAAAGAGATAACACCCCCCCATTACGTCATGCTTCAGAAATGTGGAAAATGGTCCGTTTTCAAATGTTTTATTTTTGAACGTCAGTTCACATTTGTAGGTGGATCATCAGTGTTAGAGCTAAAATTAGCATGTTTAAAGTGATTTTCATGCTTCCAGGGGCTCGGGAAGTTAATTAAATACCATTTGGAGGCATTTAATGTTCGAGCAAAAACGGCTGATTTTCGACAAAAGAGATAACACCCCCCCATTACGTCATGCTTCAGAAATGTGGAAAATGGTCCGTTTTCAAATGTTTTATTTTTGAACGTCAGTTCACATTTGTAGGTGGATCATCAGTGTTAGAGCTAAAATTAGCATGTTTAAAGTGATTTTCATGCTTCCAGGGGCTCGGGAAGTTAATTAAATACCATTTGGAGGCATTTAATGTTCGAGCAAAAACGGCTGATTTTCGACAAAAGATATAACACCCCCCCATTACGTCATGCTTCAGAAATGTGGAAAATGGTCCGTTTTCAAATGTTTTATTTTTGAACGTCAGTTCACATTTGTAGGTGGATCATCAGTGTTAGAGCTAAAATTAGCATGTTTAAAGTGATTTTCATGCTTCCAGGGGCCCAAAACACAAGATTTATGGAATGGTTAAAAGTGCATGAAAATGGCCAATTTACTCACTCTGAGTTCTCAAAAAGGGTTTCTTCACCCCGGAAAGTTAATTAAATACCATTTGGAGGCATTTAATGTTCGAGCAAAAACGGCTGATTTTCGACAAAAGAGATAACACCCCCCCATTACGTCATGCTTCAGAAATGTGGAAAATGGTCCGTTTTCAAATGTTTTATTTTTGAACGTCAGTTCACATTTGTAGGTGGATCATCAGTGTTAGAGCTAAAATTAGCATGTTTAAAGTGATTTTCATGCTTCCAGGGGCTCGGGAAGTTAATTAAATACCATTTGGAGGCATTTAATGTTCGAGCAAAAACGGCTGATTTTCGACAAAAGAGATAACACCCCCCCATTACGTCATGCTTCAGAAATGTGGAAAATGGTCCGTTTTCAAATGTTTTATTTTTGAACGTCAGTTCACATTTGTAGGTGGATCATCAGTGTTAGAGCTAAAATTAGCATGTTTAAAGTGATTTTCATGCTTCCAGGGGCCCAAAACACAAGATTTATGGAATGGTTAAAAGTGCATGAAAATGGCCAATTTACTCACTCTGAGTTCTCAAAAAGGGTTTCTTCACCCCGGGAAGTTAATTAAATACCATTTGGAGGCATTTAATGTTCGAGCAAAAACGGCTGATTTTCGACAAAAGAGATAACACCCCCCCATTACGTCATGCTTCAGAAATGTGGAAAATGGTCCGTTTTCAAATGTTTTATTTTTGAACGTCAGTTCACATTTGTAGGTGGATCATCAGTGTTAGAGCTAAAATTAGCATGTTTAAAGTGATTTTCATGCTTCCAGGGGCTCGGGAAGTTAATTAAATACCATTTGGAGGCATTTAATGTTCGAGCAAAAACGGCTGATTTTCGACAAAAGAGATAACACCCCCCCATTACGTCATGCTTCAGAAATGTGGAAATGGTCCGTTTTCAAATGTTTTATTTTTGAACGTCAGTTCACATTTGTAGGTGGATCATCAGTGTTAGAGCTAAAATTAGCATGTTTAAAGTGATTTTCATGCTTCCAGGGGCTCGGGAAGTTAATTAAATACC